>NW_007232011.1:220350-276859 GCF_000164805.1 Carlito syrichta
TGGTAGCACACACCTGTAGTTCCGGCTACTTGGAAGGCTGAGGCGGAAGGATCGCCAGAGACCAGCAGGTCGAGGCTACAGTGGCCAGGAGCATGCCACTGCCCTGCAGCCTGGGTAACAGAGTGAGGCTCCAACTCAAAAAAAAAAAAAATCACCTCTTTGAAGATCCATCTCCAAATGCAGTCACATTCTGAGGTGTGGCAGTGTGAATTTGGGGGAAACACAATTCAACCCATAACACTGTTAGCTGGCTTATTACCAAAATGTGATATTTTATTCTTCATTCCAAGACAGTGAGACCTTTGCTCATTTAACTGGATACACGTCTTAACATCTGTCATCTGTTCTCTCAAATTCATCTGTTGAAACATTAACCCCAGAATGATGGTATTAAAAGATGGGCATTTGGGAAGCGATTAGACCGTGAGAGTGGAGCCTCATGAATGGAATTAGTGTTCTTTTTTTTTGTTTTTTTGCGTTGGAGTCTCACTCTGTCTCCCAGACTGGAGTGCAGTGGCCATTTCCAGCCACTGCAGCCTCGCCTCCCGGGCTCTGGCAATCCTTCCACCTCAGCCTTCCAAGTAGCCAGAATTACAGGCGTGCGCTACCACACCCAGCTGATTTTTTGATTTATTGTAGAGATGAGGTCTTGCTGCCCAGGCGGGTCTCGAACCCGCGGGCTCAGGCAATCCACTCACCTCAGCCTCCCAAAGGCGCGGGATTACAGGCTGAGCCACTGAGCCCGGCTGGAATTAGTGTTCTTACACAAGAGACCCAGAGAGCTCCCTCACCCCTTCTACCACCTGAGGACCCAACAGAAAGGTGCTGTCTTTGAGGAATGGGCCCTCCCCAGACAACACGCCTGCTGGCATCATGAGCTTGGTCTTGTAGCCTCCGGTGAGAAACAAGTGTTTGTTGTTCATAAGCCACCCAGTCTGATACTTTTGTTATAACAGACAGAATAGACTAAGACAACATTTATCTAACTTGTATCTTGACGTCTATCTATACCTATATTCTAATATAGACGTATACACATATCCTAATATCAAACTTAATTAACATCTGTCTATACATACATCCTAATGTCTATATCTATACACATCTCAACATCTGTATATACCGATATATTAACATCCACAATATGCATTTCCCAACATCTGTCCATACATGCATTCATCTGTGTGCATAAATTAACATCTATCTGTACCCATATCCCCACATATGTCCATACACACCTATCTATACCTTATGTTAACATCTGTCTACAACTTTATCTTAACATCTATTTACACACACAGCTTTGTATCTATCGATACCTGTGTGTTAACATCTACCTATTCACATATCTTAGAATCTAACTATTCACATATCCTAACATCTGCTTATATGCCCATTTTAACATCATACACTCATCTTAGTATCGATCATGTGCATATATTAACATTATCTATCCCCATATCCTAACGCCTATCCAAACACACCCTGGAGCATCTGTCTGTGTGCATTATGGACACTTATCTGTACCCGTCTCCTAACATCAGTTCATGCACACATCTTAGCAGCTGTCGATACCCAAATTTTAACCTCGGTCTGTACCCGTGTCCTAACGTTGATCTCTGCACACATTCTAACGTCTCTCTGTGCCCACATCATAGCATCTGCCTAGATCTGTATCCAACATCTGTCTGTGCCCGCATCCTAATGGATCCCTACGTGTGTCCCTAACGCTGTTCCCTCCCACACCCCAACCCTCACACGTGTGCTGGCCTCCCACAGGTTCTGGACCTGGCACGATGAGCGCTTCCTCTACATGCTGATGGAGTTTGTGCCGGGCGGTGAGCTCTTCAGCTATCTGCGGAACCGGGGTCGCTTCGCCGCCACCACTGGGCTCTTCTACTCCGCGGAGATCATCTGCGCCATTGAGTACCTGCACTCGAAGGAAATTGTCTACAGGGACTTGAAGCCAGAGAACATACTGCTGGATAGAGACGGCCACATCAAGCTCACAGACTTCGGGTTTGCCAAGAAGCTGGTGGACAGGTGAGAGGGGGATTAACTCTGATGGGATCTATGATACTTGAACATGAGGATGGTCATCGATGGTTGTGGCAGGACAGGTGGGAAAGATTGGTAGCCAGTGCTGAGCCCCTCACGTGTGAAGAGGCCTTTCAAGGAGGGATGGAAGAGCCAGCTTGGCTCTTGCAGGTTCAGAGGCTCGGAGCCCACAGTCTGTCCTCTGCAGGGTCTGGTGCTGTAAGTCCCAGGCTCAAGGCAAAGTCCCAGCCTCAGTTCCACCTCATTTTAGGTGGACTGGGGTCATCGGCAACGTGCAAATAGGTAGGTGGTCACGTTTCCTTCCCCCACCGAGAACCTATTAAATCATGACATTTCCATTGTTGGAGTGATAAGGAAATAAGTCTTATCTACATTTGGCCCTATCTATAAAATAGATTTGCAGTGATCGCGATACAAAAGAGCTGTTAAACTTGCACATGAAACAGGCACACATTTATTTCTGTTATCTAAATTTCTACTATGTATATATGTATTTCCATGTTTCTATTCTACATGTATGTAAAATACAAATATATACAATACCATATTTATATGTGATGTGTATTATAGTTTATATGGGGGGGTGCCAAAAAAACATGTATACATTTTAAGTGATGTTATCTATGTATTACTTTTCGAAGTTGATTTAACTTATGGTAGCAATGTGTAGTGTGATGTTTGCTCAACTTTGCTTCCATCGCTTTCTTTGACTGTCCTGCCTAGCATTCATTTAATTAATGCCGTTTTTTGAGCAAACATCATACTTAAAATGTGTATAATTTTTTTGGCCTCCGGTACATATACTGTTCTTGTATGTGTGTGTATAATATTACTCAGGGTTCTTCAGAAAAGCAGAACTAATAGGAGAGTGTCTTTACTCAGTATCCATGGAGGATTGGTTCCAGGGCCCCTGTGGATACCAAAATTCAGGAATGCTCAAGGTTTGGTTTTTTTTTTTGAGTCAGAGTGTCACTCTTGCACACTCTGGAGTGCCTTGGCACGATCGTGACTCACTGCAGCCTCTACCTCCTGGGCTCAGGTGATTCTCCCACCTCAGCCTCTCGAGTAGCTGGAACTACAGGTGTGCACCACCACACCTGGCTAATTATTTAGGTTTTTTTGGTAGAGATGAGGTCTTGCTTTGTTGCCTAGGCTGGTCTTGAATGCCTGGCTCAAGCAATCCTCTTGCCAGGGTGCTAAGGTGCTCAAGTTTTTTATACAAAATGTTGTGGTATTTACATTTAATCTGTTCACATTCTTCCTTATACTTTATATCATCTCTAGATTACTTATAAATACAATTATATATATTATACTTATATATTATGTTGCTAACTTGTTAATACTATATAATTTATAATTATGTAGTATTAATAAAATATAGTTATTTACTATATAATTTATAATTTATAGTACTAATATAATTAGTTAAAATACAATTTACATGTATTATACCTAATACAATGTACATGCTGTTTTAAATAGTTATTATACGACATTTTTTAATTTGTATTATTTTTTATTGTGGTGTTATTCATTCATTTAATGACTTATTTATTTTGAATATTTTTGATCCGACACTGGTTGAATTCATAGATGCAGAACTTGTGGATATAGAAGGCTGGTAGTGTATGTGTACATATATAAATAAATAATTGACTCGGTCAGTTGTGGCGTCTGAGCAGTCCTACGATCTGCCCTCTGCAAGCTAGAAAGAACAGATCTCCGATGTTGTAAGTCCCAGTCAGAGGGCAGAATTTTGGTTCAAGTAGTCAGTCAAGAGAAAGCAAACTCTCCTTTTGTAAATCTTTTTGTTTTATTCAGGTGCTCAAAAGATTGGATGAGGCCCACCTACACGGAGGAGGGTAATCTGTTTTACTCAGTTAACCGATTCAAATGCTGATCTCTTCTGGAAACACCCCACCCCCACACACGTCCAGAAATAGCATTTGACCCAATATCTGGGCATCCCATGGCCCAGTGAAGTGACACACAAAATTAACCATCACATGTCGTCTTAGCCAGTTCAGGCTGGGTGGCTTAGAAGCAACACACACGTGTTTCTCACAGCTCTGGAGGCTGGAAGTCCAAGGTCAAAGTGTGTAGATTCTGTGTCTGGTGAGGATCTGCTTCCTGGCTCATAGGCAATGCCTTTTAACTGTGTCTGCATGTGGTGAAGGGGCGAGAGAGCTCTCTAGGGTCCCTTTCATAAGGATGTGAATCCCGTTCTTGAGACCCAACCCTCATAACCTCCTCCCCTCCCAGAGGTCCCAGCTCCCAACTCCATCAGCTTGCAGATGAGGGTTTCAGCATAGGAATGAATTTGGGGGGAGACACAAACATTTGGTCCATAACACATGTATATGAACATTTTTTATTTTATTTCTATTATGCATTAGTTCATTATTTCCAGTAGTTTAACTGAACAGATGTGACAAAGAGCTGTAGCCTGGAGCACTTAAAGAGCAGTTATTTATCCTCTCTTGTCTTGGAGGCCGGCTCCTCCCAAAGCTTCTCTCCTGGGCCTGAAGACGCCATCTCCTCCGCATCCTCACTGGGTCGCCTGTCTGTGCGTGTCTGTGGTCTCATCTCCTCTTCTTACGAGGATCCCAATCCTACTGGATCAGTGCCTACCCTAGTGACTTCAGTCTGCCTGAATCCCCTCTTAGAAGATTTGTCTCCAAATACAGTCACATTCTGAGGCCCTGGGGGTACAGGCTTCAATGTATGAATTTTGAAGGGGACACAGTTCAGCCTGGGGCAGTTACATATAGATATCTTTCCTTTTATTCATTCATTTATTGTGGGACAGTTGCATATAAATAGCTTTCCATTTATTTATTTAGAGCTGAGGTCTCACTCTCTTGCCCAGCATGGCACAATTATGGCTCACTGCAGTCTCAGCCTCTAGGGTTCAGGAGATCCTCCCACCTCAGCCTCCCAAGTAGCTGGGGCTACAAGTATGTGCCCTCTCTCCTGGCTAACTTGTACATTTTTTTTTTTTGAGTTGGAGTCTCACTCTGTCGCCCAGACTGGAGTGCAGTGGCCACTCCCGGCCACTGCAGCCTTGACCTGCTGGGCCCTGGTGATCCTTCCACCTCAGCCTTCCGAGTAACCGGAATTACAGCATGTGCTACCACGCCTGGCTGATTTTTTGATTTATTGTAGAGATGATGTCTCGCCAAGTTGCCCAGGCGGGTCTCGAACCCGCGGGCTCAGGCAATCCACTCACCTCAGCCTCCCAAAGGCGCGGGATTACAGGCTGAGCCACCGAGCCCAGCTAAATTTTTTTTTACAGAGACGAGATCTTGCTGTGTTGCCTTGGGTGGTCTCGAACTTCTGGACTCAAGAGATTCTCCCACCTTAGCCTCCCAAAGTGCTGAGATTAAAAGCATGAGCCCCACACCAGCTGAATTTCTTATGTATACGTTTCATACATATGTATGTGTATATATTCCACTGAGAAGAAAATAATTATCCTTCTTTAACCCAATAACATTGTCCTTGAGAAAGATGATAAAAAGACAGATTGTCCTCAAGGGCTCTTGGAACTAGCTGTGGCGCCAGGCTTTATGTGGGTCCCACAGATTATGCAATCTTTAGAGTCCTCTTTAAGGAAGGAGGTGTCGGCCACAAATCAACATTCGGTTCAGGAAGGGGTTTAGCCAAGCAAGGGACCCGAAACTTTCGCGTCCTTAGTTTCTTGGGGTGATGCCTCTTCTGGGCACAGACACACTGCTCCGCAGGTGCACTGTGTGGCCTGGCTGTCCCTTCAGTTTCCTGTGGAGTCACCTCTTTCCAATCCCACCTGTCCTCACCACTTTCTTTTCTGTTTTTAAACAGTTTTATTGAGATATTATTCACATACTGTAAATTCATCCACACAAGGAACTTAGTGGTTTTTATTATGTTTCTAGATATGTATAACTAGATATGTTTCATCACTTAAAAGAGCCATCTCCTGTCCCCTCTTTCCCTCCAGCCCAAAGCAACTCCCCACCTGTGTTCTGTCTCTGGATTTGCCAGTTCTGGACATTTCATGTAAGTGGAATCATTCAGTAGGAGTCCTTTTGTGTCCAGCTTCCGTCACAGAGCATGACGTCTTCTCAAGATTCATCTTTGTGTCCGAGCTCCCTTCCTTATCACGGCCAAGGCGTATTTCACATGTGCATGGACCACCCTTTGTGCATCTGTTCATCCCCTCATGGACACTTGAGTTGTTTCCACTTTGGGGTTGCTGTGGATAGGGCTGCTCTGAACACTCAAGCTCCCCTCTCTGTTTCCAGTCCCCTCAACACAAGGGATCCTCAGCTTGACCCTGGCAGGACCAATAACCTCACTCGCTCTGATGTGGCCCAACTATGTTCTTTCCCTATGTTGCCAGGGTGGGAGGTGCCACCAGCAAAAGGTGGCATGTCCAGACTGTCACAGGAGATGACATTCAATCCCTTACACACGCTCAGGTTGCAAGCTTGGCGTTCTGCACGTTGATTTTTCTTTCACAGAGAACTTTTACATTTCTTTATATGGTTTCAAAATATCTGAGCCACATGATATAACATTTGAAAGATCCTGGAGAAGAAGCGAGTTGCCATCCTTGCCAGTCACAGAGGTAACGCCCTGGGCCCTGGTTACTGAGTCTGGAGGCGATTCTAGCTCTGTGAAAATAAGACATTTCAAGAAGCCTTGGGGTAAAATCCTTCTCACCTTGCCCCTGGCTGAACTGACTAGATAACTATCTCCACATTCTCTCCTACTCATGCATTGCCATCAGTTAGCATTTTGCAGCCTCAGAGTGATGTCTTGAGCGATGATGTCTGGATTTTTGGTGAACTGTCTTAAGTCAGCAGGAGAGACCTGTTGTTGCCAAATTTGGTGACAGTGGTTTCATTTTACTGCCTCAGAATGATGAGGAATGATGTGTGGATTTTTGGTAAAGAATTTGAACTACCTGGGAAGACCCAAGCGTGCCAAATTTAATGAGAAATTAAGTTCTTAAAAGCAAGACCTGACGGTCGTGTCAAGATTTTGATACCATGCTTATTGATCTAACAGGTTGATAAAAGCAAAAACATTCCATCGGAAATATTTTTCCTCTTATTTTTATGATGCATACTTCTATAATATTTCTCCTACTGTCATATTAGAAAGTAAAAGAGCTGGGCTTGATGGCTCAACCTGTAATCCCGCGCTGGGAGGATGAGATGAGTGGATTGCCTGAGCCTGAGGGTTCGAGTCCCGTCTGGGCAACTTGTGGAGACCTCATCTCAACAATAAATCAAAAAAATTAGCCAGGCGTGGTTGCGCGCACCTGTAATTCCAGCTACGTGGAAGGCTGAGGCGGAAGGATCGCCGGAGCCCAGCAGGTCGAGGCTGCGGTGGCTGGGAGTGGCCACTGCACTCCAGTCTGGGTGCCAGAGTAAGACTCTAACTAACCCCCCCCCAAAAAAAGCAGAAAGTAAAAGAAACATATAAACACGTTTCTGTGTTAAGTACAATGGAGATTGGACTACATGTAAAGTTGCAAAGAGTGAGAGAATGAAAATCTACGGCAGGCTTACCAGCCAGAGATCATCACTGGGGTGATCTTCATGTGTTCGCTTTCTTTTTGTGAGTGTACATTATTATTCTTTTCTTGGAACCGGTTTTCAGGCACACACAGGCACCCTCAGCATCAGGGCCCTTGTCATTCACAGCTCCTTTTTGGAGTCACTCAACACAATCTTTAGGGGTGCATCGTCTCTGTGTGTTCAGGTTGTTTGTGACTCAGAGGCATTAACAGCTGCGAAAGATGCTGGGCTTGGAAAACAGATCTCAAGCCAACAGCGTGCTGTTGTATTGGCATGGCAGACATGCCAGGCCATTTCCCAGACACTCTGCATCTGTGCTGCTCCTTTCTCTTTGTCCATCTCTTAATTCTTGTGCATTCCAATTAAGACAATTCATTCTACGATTTTAATCAACTCCAGGAAGGGGGCAGAACTGAATCTGTTTCATTCACCGTCTGAGATAAGAGGCTGTGCATCTAGTAGATGTTAAGGTCATCTTTATTGTCTTGCTTTCATTTTTATTTTTTATTTTCTTGAGACAGAATCTTGCTCTGTCACCCAGACTGGAGTCATTGTACGATCATAGCTCACGGCAGCTTTGAACTCCTTGGCTCAACTGATTCTCCCGTCTTAGCCCCCTAAAATGGGATAACAAACATGAGCCACCGCACCCGAATAATTAAAAAATTTTTTGTTGTTGTGGAGATGGGATCTTGCTATGTTTCCCAGGTGGATCTCAAGCTCCTAGCCTCAAGTGATCCTCTCACATGGGCCTCCCAAAGTGCTGGGATTACATGCGTGAGCTACCATGCTTGGCCCCGATTTTTTTTTAACGTGCATATATTTAAGATGTACAGCATGTTGTTTTATTATACATATACCTAATGAAATGATGACTACAGTCAAGCCAGTTAACATGTCATCTCGCATAGTTACTGTAGTGTGTCTGTGGTAAGAACACGTGAGACCCACTCTTTTACATATTTTCAAGTCTATCAAGCATTGTGATTAACTTTAGCCGTGTTGTACATTAGCTCTCTAGACTCACTCCTTTTGTCTGACTGCATCTCTGCATCCTTTGACTAGCATCTCCCCATTTCTCTCATCCCCAGATCCAGGTCATGACCATTCTATCCTTAGCTTCCATGAGTTCAACATTTTTATAGATTCCACATATTAGAAGTGAGATCATGTGGTATTTGTCTTTTTGTGCCTGGCTTATTTCACTTAGCACAATGTCCTCCATGTTCATCCATGTTGTGGCAAATGGCAGGATCTTCTTTTTTTATGACTGAATAGTATTCCATTGTGTATGGATACCGCATTTTCTCTATCCATTCGTGTGTTGATGGACACAGGTAGACTCCATGCCTTGGCTGTTGTGAATAGTGCTGCAATAAACACAGATGAGCCGATGTCTCTTCAAGGTACTGATTCCCTTTGGGTATACACTCAGAAGAGGAACTGCTGGGTTACATGATAGTTATGTTTTATAGTTTAACATTTTCAGCACCAGAGAGTTGGTACTGTTCAGAATAATTTTATAAAACCAAATCTTACATAGTTCACTATAAAGTGCTTTTTGCTTAATTCACCCTAGTGACCCAGGATGCTCCGTTAACCTGGGACAAATGCTTAATTCTTCAGTGTTCAGCATAAGGAAGGTTAATGTCCCTTAAGACCACCATGCTGCACTGCATGTCTGTTCAAGCACTGGGGTCTGTAGAAGGTGTGTGCTCTGTGTGTTACGGCAAGTCAGCCGTTCCTCTGTAGAAGAAAAGAATGCTCTTAATGGTTCAAATCTCATGCATGTAAGCCAGAAACAGCACCCCTTCCATGATAGTTTAAATCTCATGCATGTAAGCCAGAAACAGCACCCCTTCCAACCGCACCTCTTGGCTCTAAAAATGTTTTCGAATGCAGTTCTAGATTCTTAGTCCAAAGAAGGGAATAAAAGAGATGTGTCAAGAGGCGTGTGAGTAGCTGGCTCTCAATCTCAGTATTGGCATTTTCTCTCCTTCGCCTGACAAGTTAATTTTCTAGGGCTTTGTGTTTTGTGGGTCTGCTTTGTCCACCAAATTGCCTGGTAAAAATAGGTGTGTAAGAGAGAGATGCAGAACTGGAGAGAAATTGAACTTGTTTCTTTCTAAAACCATCACAGCTGCAGATAATGACATGTAGTCAGGAAATACGCTGTTTAAAAAGACAAAGCCCGGGCCTGGTGACTCACGCCTATCATCCCAGCACTTTGGGAGGTCAAGGCGGGAAGATCTCTGGAACCCAGGAGTTCAAGACCAGCCTGGGCAACATGATGAGACCTTGTCTCTATCCAGGTGTGGTGGTACTTACCTGTGGTCCCAGCTACTCAGGAGGCTGAGACACACAAGGATCGTCTGAGCCCAAGTGGTTGATGCTGTGGTGGCCATGATCATGCTAATGCACTCTAGCCTGGGTGACAAAGTAAGACCCTGACTCAAAACAAAAGAAAAAAAGACAAAGGTGGATGTTTTGCTGCCTCTGGATCATTTTAGTAATTTATGCCCTGAAAATGTTTCTTTATCTAGGACAGCCCTGTCTAGTAGACATACAGTGGAAACCCCACTTGTTATTTTAAATTTTCTAGGAGCCATCTGTCAAACAGGTGGAGAAAATTTTAATAGTAGTTTCTTTCAGAGATCTGTATATCCACAGTATTTTCATTTCAACATGTAGTCTTTATGAATAGTAAGGCATTTCAAATGAATTTTTGCTGCTTGGTTTTTGAAATTTTATGTTTATTTTACATTTAAAGTTTGTTTAAATTAGGGGGCTAACTTTTCATCAGAAATTCAGAATTCATACAATTGACAGTCAAAAAAAAAGTAAATTGACATGCCCAAGCCGCTAAAAAATACCCAAAAGGATTTTCAACAGCTGCATCGTGTGTTCGTTTTCACTTTAAATTAGAGTAATTCCACTTGCAGGCAACGATAACGTCAGCTCCTCGGTAGACCAGCTACATTTCAAGTGCAAGTCCTGCGCGTGGCCAGGGGCTTCTGGACAGGCAGGCCTCGCACACGCAGCCTGGGCTTTCTCATTCTTTGATGCGATGGGGTTGGGTAAGGTGCTGATTACACTGTTGACATTGTAGAGCCATCCTCATTTTTGCAAAACATGATGTGTCGTCAGTTTCACACTAAATGACGCCTCTCTTCCTCGGTGACTTTTAGGAAAGGGCCATCCCATGAACACCTTCTGATACGGTTAAATTCAATCTGATGTTTCCCCTATTGAATTTCATCTATTACATTCCTAAGGAAAAAAACACATAAAATTAAATGTTTTTTACATAGAAGAATGAAGCTCTTGATTTTTTTAAAATACTGGTTTACAGCATCAGTGCTGCCCTCTCCTGGCAGCACTTGGTATATTGGTAGAGCTTTTTTTTTTTTTTTTTTTAAGTGAGAAAGGATTTATTAAGAGGACAGAAAAGCTCCCATAGTGGGAGGGAACCCAAGGAGGTTGGTAGACCTTTTTTTTTTTTTTTATTTTTTTTGAGTTGGAGTCTCACTCTGTCGTCCAGACTGGAGTGCAGTGGCCGCTCCCGGCCACCGCAGCCTCGGCCTGCTGGGCTCCAGCGATCCTTCCGCCTCAGCCTTCCGAGTAGCCGGAATTACAGGCATGCGCCACCACACCCAGCTGATTTTTTGATTTATTGTAGAGATGAGGTCTCACTGCCCAGGCGGGTCTTGAACCCACGGGCTCAGGCAATTCACTCACCTCAGCCTCCCAAAGGCGCGGGATTACAGGCTGAGCCACCGAGCCCGGCTGGTAGACCTTTTTTTAAAGTTATTTTATTTAGAAGTAAAATATTTCATATAGTCACTTGTTTATGCGTTTGACAAGCCATTAGTCCTTTATGTCTCTTTAAGATTAAATGGCTGGACACGGTGGCTCAAGTCTGTAATCCCAGCACTTTGGGAGGCAGAGGCAAGAGGATTGCCTGAGTCCAGGGGTCCGAGACTAGCCCGGGCAACTTGGTGAGGCCTCCTCTCTACAACACATCAGAAAATTAGCTGGGCTTGATGGTGCATGCCTGTGGTTCCAGCTACTTGGAAGGGTGAGGTGGGAGGATCATCTGAGCCCAGCAGGTTAAGGCTGCGGTGACTGGGAGCGTGCCCCTGTGCTCCAGCCTGGGCAACGAAGTGAGAGTTCAACTCAAAAAGAAAAAAGATTAAATAGATGAGGATGGTTTAGTACATGACATCGGAGCAATTATTTTGTTCAATGAATGTGTCAGTCTTAGAAAAGGTCTTCTTACCATCTTAGCATATTGCTTTTACAAAGAACTTTGTCTTGCTCATTATAGATAGTGTAGATTCTTTTTTATTGACAGTTTTTACTTTTTTTGTTTTTAAATTAATTTTTTTGAGATGGGGTCTCTCTCTCTCTCTCTCACCCAGACTGGATGGAGTCCAGTGGTGCAGTCGTGGCTCACTGTAGCTTTAAACTCCTTGGGCTTAAGCTATCCTCCTGCCTCAGCCTCCCAAGTAGCTGGGACAGCAGGCATGCACCACCATGCCTCATTAATTTTTTTTTCTTTTTCTTTTTCACTTTTTGTAGAAATGAGGTCTTTCTATATTGCCCAGACTGGTCTTGAACTTTTGGCCTCAAGTCATCCTACTGCCTCAGTCTCCCAAGACTCTGGGATTACAGCTATGAGCCACCACGCCTGGCCAACAAATTAACATTCCTACTCTTTAGTTTACCAGTGTGTGGCTTCTGAAAACTTTTTTGGTGGGGGGGCTTTTTCTCCTTTTTTTGACCTTGGCTTACTTAATGATGAAGTCTTTCTCTTCTGGCCAGCCCTGGTAGGACTTTGCCCCTGGGGACATACACACAACCTGCTTCCAGTTCAGGATTCAAACAATAGACATAATTTTTTACTAAAATGTAAAAGAAATACTCCAGTCTGCCCAGGAACTAGTATAGATTAGATGGAACCAAATAGGGAAACTTTGTCTTGAATAACATTTTAGAACCTAGGGTGGAAAGAAGTGTGTTTCTTATTTTTCCTTATAGCATGGAAAAAGTCATGTTTAAGCATGTTGTAATTGAGTTTTCTACTCATGACATGAATCTTATTATGCCTAAATAAATATATTTATTTAAGACAGGCTCTCCCTTTGCACCCAACCTAGAGTACAATGGCACAATTATAGCTCACTGCAGCCTCTGCTTTTGGGCTCAAGTAATCCTCTTGCCTCAGCCTCCCAAGTAGCTGGGATTATAGATGTGCACACCTATACCTGGCTAATTTTAAAATTGTGTGTAGAGACAGGATCAGGCTGGTCTTGAACTCCTAGGCTGGAGCAGTCCTCCCACTTCAGCCTCCCAAAGTGCTGGGATTGCATCCATGAGCCACTGCAACCAGCCCATTACTGCTCATGGCGACTTGATTTCTTACTCTTTTCTTAGGTTGTCAATAACATTTGTATGGTTTTCTCTTCTAACGTGATCTTACAAGGCACTTGTTTTCTAATAGCAGTAATTCTTATTTTCGTATCTCAACTACTGTGCATACACACTTTAATTTATCAGGTAACTCCCCTAAAACATATAAGGACAAAATAGAGTTATCATTGGTTTCCTGAAATCATTAAAAGAAGGCACTGAAACATTTAACTTGATTTTATACAAACATGTGTAGTACAAGTTGAATATTCCTTATCCGAAATTCTTGGCACCAGAAGCATTTCCATTTTTCTGGGATGTGGAAATATTTAAATTATTCTTAACTGTTGCGTTTCTGTAATCTGAAAATCTGAAATTCTTCAATGAGCATATCCTCTTAGCATCATGTTGGCACTCAAAATTTTCAAATTTTGGAACATATTGGATTTTAGATTTTGGACTAGAAATGCTCAACCCGTGTGCCTTTTTTTTTCTCTCTTTGTGACAACTCTTTCTCTCTTTTTTTTTTTTTTTTTTGGAGTCTTGCTCTGTCGCCCAGCTGGAGTGCAGTGGTACGCTCATGGCCACTCCAGCATAGAACCACTGGGCTCTGGGGATCCTTCCGCCTCAGACTTCCAAGTAACTGGAACTACAGCCGTACACTACTACGCCCGGCTAATTTTTTATTAATTGTAGAGACGAGGTCTCGCCAAGTTGCCCGGGCTGGTTCGAACCCGCAGGCTCAGGCAATCGCCTTACCTCGGCCTCCCAAAGTGCTGGGATGATTGGCTGAGCCACTGCGCCCAGCCAGCAATTCTTTCTTAGTTTTTCTGTTGTAGTATTTTAATTCCAGATGTTACATCAGATACTGTCCTTTGTATTTTCATTTCCAGCATCTTCCTAGGGCTAACACCTAATCTTTTAAAATAATCATTGAACATTTTCAGACCCATGCCGAAGTAGAAAGAGTAGTACGAGTCCACCTACCTACCCTCCCCGTAGCCATAGTGAAATGAGTAACAGAAAACTGAGAACGGCAGGTGTCAGCTTCCTTCTACCCAAAGGCAGGTGAGCAGATGGAGGTAAGAACAGGGAGTTGGATGGTTCACTGCTTGGACCAGTTGTCTCGATGTAACTGGGGCTTTCTGTCCCGTCTCGTGTTCACAGAGGTCTGAACCTCTCCATTGCCATGTGTCCCTCTTAGGACATAGCACCAGGCATTGGGGCTTTCTGCAGGAGGGAATGACTCTGATGAGGTTTGAGGCTTCCTGAGGCAATTTAGAAACTGGGAATGTATGGAACGCTAGGTGTGTGCTCCCTACCTTAGGACAGAGCCAAAAGGAGACTCACTTTACAACAGGTAAGTGGAGATGATGCAGCTGATGTGTATATGATTACCCACGCCGCCTCTGCTTGACCTTCATATCAGCTAAGATCTAGACTTCCAAGTAGTCTCAGGACACCTCAGCTGGGCTACCAGGGTGGAAATTCAGTGTTAACGGGCCAGCAAGTTGATCGATGTGCAGAATTACAGAAGTGTTGTGAGTTGAAGCGACCAGGGTTGACCTTGGATTGATTCTGTTGGGTGGGGCAGGAGGAGGGATGTTTTAAAAATAGTGTCCGTCATTCTCTGCATTTGTGGACTCCAGTCTAATGAGCTTTGAGAAGCACTGACTTGGACCACGATGTGTCCTTGTACCATGAAGACTTGTGTATAGAGTAAGCCCCTCTCTTCTTGTGGCAGAACAACTGAACTTCTTCTTTGTCTCCTTTCCTGGCTTGTATCCGCTGGAGCCTGTGATACTCTTATTTCATGAATAGTCGACAGACTCCCCATTCCAGTGTCAGCAAACTCTCTGAGCCAGTCCGTGTAAAGGGGTCTCCTTGCTTCCTTCAACAGAATTTGGAATGTGGATGGCAGTCAGTTTGATGTGACCCCAAGGGCTTACAGGTGAATGAAGAAGATTCTGTTACTGAAAAGAGTTAGCAGGTGAGGAAGGGAGATGTGTTGGGGAAGGGAAGGAAAGAGAGCGAGACCACTTTGGGGGGGTTCTTGAAAGCAGGAGGCTGAAGAGCCCAAGCCGAGATTCCCTCCACATCGTAGACATGGGACTGGCTCAGGCAACATGTACTGGGTATAAAATAGACTTTGGACATGTTGGATAATGTGCAGAGTCATGAGAGACAGCGGGCAAACATAATCATTACCAGACCAGACTTGCTTTTTGTCCTCTCCTATTAAACTTGTAAAAATAGCGAATCTTCTGTCATGGCTTGGGTTTGGGGGAGGGGCAATTTGCAAAGTGTCTGTATTTTTTTCCCCTGCTGAAGTGCCACTTATTCCTTCTTGTCTACAGATGGGCCCCCACATACAAGGGCCATACCTGGCAAGAGGGGCAGACTTGGTTTGAAGGGGTGCTCTGGGTCTGAACTGCCAAGAGCCCAAAGTGACATCCTACTGGCAGTAGAGTACCAACTGAATGTAGCTCAGACGTGTCTCTTGAGGGCTACTGGTCCTCAGGTCTTTTCCAAACCTGCATGTCTGCCAGCCTCTCTGAGGTCCTCACCTTGCTGTGACTTCTGTTTACTTCCGTCTGCATCTTCCCTCCACAGGGAACAGCCGGCTCTCTCAGCCTCCTCTGCCTTGGCATTTTTTTTTAAACTGTAATAAAACATACCTAACATGAGATTCACCATTTTATCCATTTGTAAGCGTACAATTCAGTGATACTAAATCCATTCATGTTGCTATGCAACCATCACCGCTAGCCATCTCCAGAACTTTCCTTCCTCTTGCAAAACTGAAACCCTGGACTCATCAAACCAGATCTCCTCAATTCCCCTCCCCCAGGCTCTGGCACTAACCATTCTACTTTAGACCTCTCTGTATTTGATGACTGTAAATGCTCCATGTGAGTAAAATTGTACAGCATGTATCCTTTGTGACTGACTTATTTCACTGACATAACACCCTCAAGGTTCATACATGTTGTAGCAGTTGTCAGCATTTTCTTCCTTTTTCTGACTGAATAATATTCCGTTGTATGGATGCGCCTCATTTTGTTTTTTCTGTTTATCTGTTGGTGGACCCTGGAGCTATTTCCACCATTTGGCTATTGTGAGTAGGAACATGGGTGTGTCCATGTCTGTTTAAGGCTCTGCTTTTAGTCCTTTGGAGTATGTACCCAGAGGAGAAATTGCTGAATCATACAGCGATTCTGTGTTTAACTTTTCAGCTACCACCATACTGTTTTCCATAGGAACGGTTCATTTCCCTTCCCATCAACAGTCCAGGAGGGGTCCCGTTGACATCCTTGCCAACACATTGTTTTCTGCTTTGTTGTTGTTTCATAGTACTCATCCTAATGGGTGCAAGGTAGTTGTCTCTACACTCTGACTCTGTCTTTTCACTGACCAGAGGACCAGCCAGAGGATAGCCTGAAGTCTTTACAGAAACCCCACTGCAGTCTCTTTTGAAGCCTTCTTGGTGACACAGAATCATTAAAGTCGTAGCGCACAAATAGGCGATCAAAGTGTTGAAAGAGATAAACATGTGGATCTGTTCCCACAAAGGTCTTGACCTCCAGAATTGCATTTCTAGATGTTTCGCTGTCCTTTCGTCATGTGCCTTACATCCCATTACACAGTGTGACTTATACAATGGGTAGTGCAAAGTTCTCGGGGCTTTAGAAGAAGATTAAACTGTGTGAGTGGCCAGTGTGATCTGTCAGACATAAGGGGTGGATGTGTTTCCTGGGACCGCCATCACCAAGTGCCAGAGACTGGAGGCTTAGGTCAACAGATTCATTCTGTATCGGTCCTGGAGACCAGGAGTCTGAGGTCAAGGTGTTTCAGGGCCACGCTCCCTCTGGAGGCTCCTTCCTGCCTCTTCCAGCTCAAGTGGTTCCCGGTGTCCTTTGGCTTATGGTCACATCATTCCAGTTCGGTCTTCCTCTCTGTCTTCACATCTTTTTCGCTCTTTGTATGTATCTGTCTCTCTGTCTATGTTTTTCCTTTTTATAAGCACACAATTCAGATTTGATTAAGGCTAACCCTAATGATCTCATTTTAACTCAATTACCTTTGTAACAATCTGTTTTCAAATAAGATTCCATTCCGAGGTCCTGGGAGGAGTGAGGCCTTCTACATATTTGGTGCAGGGGGATGGGGGGAAGGCACATAGTCCCACCCATAACGAGAGGCAGGTGGACAATGTTAGGTTGAAAAGGTTCTCTGTAGAGGGGGATGTTTCAGACTTTGGAGGACAGGGAGGTTCCCAGGAGGATGAGAAGGAAGATTGGAACCCACAAGAAATAGGAGTGAGTTCAGTTTCTACGGTAGCAATAGAAATTGGCAAAGACCTGAGGGTGTGCGCATGCCCAGGTGGTGTTAGGAAGGTCCTGAAGTGATGAATGAGTGATTTGGCTTTTCAAGTCGAGGGGCAGCTCTCTGTATAGTTTGGATGAAAGCGATTCTGTAATAAAGGCGTTTGTCACCAGAGTTTTGGCAAGATGGGACCACTGAGAAGCAAAGGAAAGTCATCCCTCTTGTTCTAGTCAACTGTGACACAAATGACATCCCTCTCCTTGGACTTTAGTCATGTGCCAAATGCAAGGGCGGAACCGAACGATTCCCAAGTCCTCTTCTCAGGGACAGTCCTGCAGGCTGATGGCACCTGATCATCGCAATTCGGAGATCAGCTCAAGACAAGGGTGACTGGACACTCAGATGTCGGCATCGTCTCTGGCCACCCGTTCTTCAGGGCCCGCATTCGTGTTTTTCCCTGCCGTCAACCTGTCATAGGATGCTCGAAAGTGGAGACTGGGAGACCTCCTCTGCAGCTTTGGCTCCCGGTTTCTCCCTTTCCCCATTCTATCTACCCAGTGGGCTTGAGCGTGTCAGAGTCTGATGGTTTGGTAACGTGACCGAAGCACGTCCACCACGTAAGAACTTGAGGCAGCTACAGCTGTGTTTACATGGCTGTAGTTGTGAGAACAGGTGGGGAACAGGGCGTCCCAAGGGGAAAAGTGTAAGGAGGGCCCTGGGAGTTGCCCGTTCTGATGTGGAGTGTCACTCGTTCCTTGCTGTGATCATAGTTTCCCATAAAGGAAATTTTTTTCACTATTTTTGACAGGGAGGGATGGGGTCTTGCTCTGTGGCTAAGGCTGGAGTGCAGTGGTGCAATCATAGCTCACTGCAGCCTCCAACTCCTGGGCTCAGGCGATCCTTCCACCTCAGCCACCCAAGTAGCTGGGACTACAGGTATGTGCCACCATGCCTGGCTAATTTTTTAATCTTTTGTAGAGATGAGGACTTGCTATTACCCAGTCTGGTCTTGAACTCCAGGTCTCTTCAAACTCCTGGTCTCTTCAAATGATCCTCCCACTTCAGCCTCCTAAGTAACTGGGACTAAGGGTATAAGCCACCATACTCAGCTAATTTAATTGTTTTCTTATAGAAGTGGGGTCTCTCTATGTTGCCAAGGCTGGGCATTAATTTTTTTTTTTTTGGTCAGAATCTCACTCTGTCGCCTAGGCTGGAGTGCAGTGGCATGCTCATGGCCACCACAGCCTCGACCTGCTGGGCTCGGGTGATCTTTCCACCTCAACCTTCCAAGTAGCTGGAACTACAGGCACATGCCTCCAAGCCCAGCTAATTTTTTGATTTATTGTAGAGATGAGGTCTCGCCAAGTTGTCCAGGCTGGTCTTGAACCCCTGGACTCAGGCAGTCCTCTCACCTCAGCCTGCCAAAGTGCTGGGATTATAAATTTGAGTTTTTTAAACAGCTTTATGGTGTAAGGGATATACCATTAAATAAATATTCTGAATTCATCCAGGAATGAGCAGTCTCATATCTGAGTAGGTTTCCCAGTACATGATAATTGGGGTATGGCATAGAGAAACCATCTTGCTTTTTTTTTTAATGTGTTAAGAATTCATATAACAAAATTCACCTTTGTTACCATGTTAGAATATACAATCTAGTGACACAGTACATTCACAATGTTGTAAAACTATTACCTCTATCTAGTTATAAAATATCCTTGTCACCCCAAAACAAGACCTCGTACCCAATAAGCAGTCATTCCTCACCTCCCTCCCCAGTCCCTGGCAACCACTAGTCTGCTGTCTGTCACCGTGGATTTGCCTGTTCTGGACATTTCATATAAATGGGATCATGCAGTATTCGTCCTTTCGTAGTTGGTGTCTTTCATTCCATTGTAGCCTGAGTCAGGGCTTCATTCCTGGTCACAGCTAAATAATATTCTGTTGTATGGATGGGCCACATTTTGTTTAACCATTTATCTGTTGATGACTCTCTAGCTTTCTACAGGTGACTTTTTATTAGCAAAAGTCCTCGCTATGGAGACATACGACCTAGGAAAAAATTTTAAGAAAATCGATCTTGTATATAATATACAATTCAGAGGGCTCAGCAGGAACTTGACAAATCTGTAGATTTTGACAAAGCCTTGTGGCTCTTTTATGGTTTTTAGAGACATGGTTTGGCTCTGTCATCCAGGCTGGAGTGCAGTGGCGCCGTCCTAGTTCACTACGACCTCGACCTGTGCTCAAACGATCCTCCCACCTTAGCCTCCCAAGCAACTGGGACTACTGGAAAGTGCCACCACGCCTGGCATATTTTGAAAAGTTTCTATAGGGGTGGGGTCTTGCTGTGTTGCCCAGGCTGGTCTTGAACTCTTGGCCTCAAGGAATCCTCCTGCCTCAACCTCCCAAACTCTGTTAGGAATACAGGCCTGGCCCCACTTATTCTTTTTTTTTCTCTTTTGAGTTGGAGTCTCACTTTGTCGCCCAGGCTGGAGTGCAGTGGCACTCTCATCCACCCCAGTGTCAACCTGCAGGGCTCCGGCGATCCTTCCGCCTCAGTCTTCCAAGTAGCCAGAACTACAGGCGTGCGCTACCACACTTAGCTAATTTATTTATCGTAGAGACAAGTTCTCGCCAAGTTGCCTGGGCTGATCTCGAGGCCCCACTTATTCTTACAGAGAATTCTCTTTATATTTAAAAAGAGCCTCCATGTTCAATTGAGATGGTGTAGATTTGTAAAGTTTCTGCCAACCTCTCTAAGTATATGGAAAGTGCAAGCCTCTGCTGCCAACAGAGGGCACTGCTGCGGCATGGGGGGAGGGATGATGAGGATAAAAAGACAACTGGCAAACCAGCCCGATGCATCCTTGAGACCACCCAGCCAGACCCCAACCTCTGTCCTTGGGGCCAGCTCGCCTTCTTCAAAATCCTGCCCTTCCATCCTCCAGGTGGCGCCAGAAGCCCAATTTTCCGCAGGGCCTCACGGCCCAGAAAATCTTTCCCAAAGGCGCTTGGCCCCTGACATCCCAGTGTCCCCAGCCTAGCGGTTTCCAGAAACCCGTGATGAAATCAAAATGACATCAAGCCCACAAGGATGCTATGACCCAGATAAAAGTACTTCCTGCTTTAAAGATCAGGTGGAGAGAAAATGTGTGGTAGCTTGAATTTCAGCTCGGAGGATGCAATTCTCTTATTACACCCACCGAGCCAATGTTCTTACAGGACGCACCCACACAGGGGGCATGCGTGAGTTCCGGAATTGCTCATTTTAAACACAATACTGTTGATTATGTTGGTGATGGTGGTGGTTGTGGTGCTTTTGTGTGACAATACCAACAGCAACAACAGACTAGCGATGACACCAAAAGCAGTCATTTGAGTTTTCAGGGGGGCACACCTGGGCGTGGGGCTACTAACTGAGTTCTTGAGTCTTTTCTATGCCACATTAAAAAAATATGTAATGGAAATGGGTTCTTGCTACATTGCCCAGTCTGGTCTCGAACTCCTGAGCTTAAACAATCCCTCTACCTCTGCCTCCCAAAGTGCTGGGATTACAGGCATGCAGCAATGTCACATTTTTTAAAATATAAAGATGTGGGGTACAATTCAGGGTTAGGTATACAAACGTTTATTATGCAGGTACCCTTGTCGATGAGGTGTGCCCCTCCCTCCCCTAGCAGTTTCCCTCAACTGCCAATCCCTTTCTTACAGTATTATAATTGTTCATATGAGTGAGAACATATGGCGCTCTGTTCTTTGTTTCTGTGATAGATCACTGAGTATGATCGACTCCAAATCCATCCAAGTTGCTGTGAAGTTCATATGTTTGTCCTTCTTTATGGCTGTGCGTAATATGCCATTGTGTATATGTACCACATTTTTTTTTTTATCCAGTCCAGCTTCATGTTTTTGCTATTGTGGATACTAAGATGGGTACTGTGAGTTTTGTTGGTTCTGAGTAGCAATAGCAATAATAATAACAGTAGCGTGACAGCGTGAGGTGGAAAGGGGGCATCTGTTTACACAACTAAGTTTTTGTAACAGTCCACACCATTAGCCAAGCTTGCTGATCTTGTGGGCGCCTGTGTCTGTTGCCATACAGGACATGGACCCTCTGTGGAACGCCTGAGTACCTGGCCCCTGAAGTCATCCAGAGCAAAGGCCACGGAAGAGCCGTGGACTGGTGGGCCCTTGGCATCCTGATATTTGAGATGCTTTCGGGGTAAGTAGAGCTTGCGTGGGCATGTCTCTCAGCCTCTGCGACAGTGCGTCAGAGCGTCAGAGTGCCAGTTACTTCTGTGGCCACAAGTTAGGCTTGTTCAAATAAGAGTCAGAAAACACAAACATGTGGGAAAAAACACCCATGCGTGCCCATCGAGGTTTTTAGATCTACATGTCTGTGTCTTCCTTCAATATCACATTAATCTCCACGGGGGCCTTTCTGGGGTAGCCTGCAGAGCTCAGGAGAGCACAGCTTGAGTAAAGATAACTCAGTCGAATGCAGTGTAGTCGTTTGTGAAGGAGCAACAAAGGAGAGAGAATGGGTTCTTTCCTGAAACCCCGAATGTGCTTTGAATGAGCTTTGGGAGTCATGGCAGGTCTCTCCTGCCGTTTGCATTCAGATAACAGAGAGGTTGATCATTTGTCAAGATGTCATGGTAACTCAGTGTCAAAGTCTAGCATGTGCCCAGGACAGCTCTAACATGACTTGACCAGACACACAGAGCAGCCATCACAGCCTTAAAAGCCTCACATGTGGCCAGGTGCACTGGCTCACACCTGTCATCTTAGCACTTTGGGAGACCAAGGCATGAGGATTGCTTGAGGCCAAGAGATCTAGGCTGCAGTGAGCTATGATTGTGCCACTGCACTCCAGCCTGGACGACACAGTAAAACCCTGTCTTTAAAAAAAATACAAAAAGAAGCCGGGCTCTGTGGCTCAGTCTGTAATCCCGCACTTTGGGAGGCTGAGGTGAGTGGATTACCTGTGAGCCCACGGGTTCGAGACCCGCCTGGGCAACTTGGCGAGACCTCATCTCTACAATAAATCAAAAAATTAACTGGGCGTGGTAGCACGCGCCTGTAGTTCCAGCTACTTGGAAGGCTGAGGCGGGAGGATCGCCAGAGCCCAGCAAGTCGAGGCTTGTGGTGACCGGGAATATACCACTGCACTCCCATCTGGGCGACAAAGTGAGACTCCAACTCAAAAAAAAAAATTACAAAAAGAAAAACAAGAACCCTTGACCATGGGCTTCATCCTTGTCTCAGGGTTATCTTGAGTGTGTGTTAGTAAGTCGGGAATTCCCCGAGATGGCTCAAAAGTGTGGTCCCAAGCAGGGATCTGTAAGTGAAAGCTAGCCATGTGCCCAGGGAGGCCGTGCACTTTGGTTCTGAGCTGAGGGTATTCTCTCTGAGATGCAGCCAAGAGGCAGCCCTTGCTAGTGAGCCTCAAAGACACACCTGCATATCCTCCTAGTGTCCTGGGTTCATTTTTATTGGGAGCAGAAGCCGGGCTCTTCTTCCTCTGATTCCTGCCGGGGCACAGACTGAAGATTTCTACCAGGAAATCTTCCCTCTGGCTGGTGGGAAGGAGAGAGATGTTCCCCGGACAGGGAGGCTTGACCTAGCTGGGTCCTGCCCACGGGGAACACCATGCTGGTTCCCAGGGTGTGAAGGACGTGAAATTCTCACACCTGCCTTTGTGAGTCAAGGGCATTGCTGGCTTTGTGGGGAGTAGGGGCGCACAGAGGTTGTTGCGCCAGGGGCTTATTTCTGCTCTCTCCTGAAGAAAGAGAATCCTTCACTTCCAGACTAGCTTAGGAATCAGCGATGGCAACAAGTCCTGCAGAGAATTCCACCACAACTAGGTATGAGAGGACAGGGAGGACAGTGGAGTCTGTGAAAACCTGGATTTCGCTGTCTAATATTTGTTCATCTGGCTATATATCTATTATCTGTCTATCCAGCTATCCATTTATCCTGTGATCTGTTTATATCTGTATACCTATTTCTCCATCCTTCTACCTACCCTTATCTGTCTGTATATCTACCCGTCTATTACCTAACTATCCTTCCATCAATCTAGCTATGATCTGTTTATCCATCCATCTATCATCTATCTATCCATCTATTCCTATCTATATAGGTATACATATCTGTTTATCCAGCCACTTATTCCTATCTCTCTGTCCGTCTATCCATCTATCATCCATCCTTTTATCTGTCTCTGTATTCATCCTCCTATCTGTCTCATCCATCCTTTCTTGTCTATCACTGTCATCTCTCTGTCATCTGTTCATCTATTGTCTACTCATCCTGTATTCCTACTTATTCACCCATCTATCCACCTATCCTTATCTGTTTACATATCCACCCATCCATCTATCATCTATCTAGCCATCCGTCTATCCATCCATCCATCTATATACACCTATCTATCCATCCACCTGTCCCTATCCATCTGTCCATCCATCCATTCATCCATCCGTCCATCTTATCTGTCACCTGTCATCTGTCTGTCGTTGATGTGTGCATCAGACTATCCCTCTTCATCTCCCTACCTACCTTTCCACCAATCACCTATCTATTGGTCTTTTGATTTTTTTCATTGCTCTTTACTCAGACATGTCTATCAGATTATGTGGAAGCCAGTTTTCTTTGTACTGCAGCCCATGAAGTCCCAAGCAAAGCAACATCTTAAAAATAAGGCACGTGGGTCAGTTCCCCACAGACGCTTGCGGCACATTTTTCTGCCATAATGTCATTGGGCACTAGAGGGAAGCGTTGCCTGCAGATAATGAAATCTTGGCGTCTGATGGTTTTTGCTAGAGTGAGGCTCACGCGCCCCAAGTGTTGTCTTTATTATTAGGATAGAACATAATGTTATATAATATTAGTAAACTACAGCGTACTGTTAGATCATGTTATTATTCAAATGTAGTAGATTATTAGAGGCTGGCTGCAGTGACTCACATCTGTAATTCCAGCACTTTGGGAGACCAGGGTCAGAGGATCACTTGAGCCCAGGAATTTGAGACCAGACTAGGCAGTATAGCGAGACCTCGTCTCTACAAAAAATAAAAAATTCAAAAAAGAACATTATTGGAATAGAATATAATTAGAAAAGAATATAAGGCTATATTGTAATTATACTATATTAGACTAATTATGTGAAATTATTATTAGAGTTGTTCGGATATAATATATTAGGACATTAGGATATGTTAGAATATTGGAACACAGTGGAATAAGGAAGAATATAACTATAACCTAACGTATGATACAGCCTCAGGATTCAAATAGGTGATCTGGAATAATTAGGGCCCTCCCGTGGGCCACAGCACAGTGTTCTGAATTGTGCATCTCATACAAGGCAGGGGGACATGTATTTGCAGAAAGCCTGTTTCCACTTTCCTAGTGAGAAAGAGTCTGTATCTTTACTGGGTTTTCAGAGAGTGATAAATCCACCCACATAGCTATGTTCCATGCCTGGCTGACTGCCGGCCCCGCTTCCCCCAAGCCTGCTCGTGGCTTCCATGACGATTAGGGCTCCTTATTCTGGAAGGTTCTGAGATGCTCTGTGTGTGGCCCACCTGCCTCAGACTTTAGTCTGGCAATTCCTTCGAGCAGGGAGTCTTCCCATTGTTTTTATATATTCTTTTTTCTTTAGAGTTGAGGTCTCACTCTGTCGCCCAGGCTGGAGTAGCTCACTGCAGCCTCAAATTCCTGGGCTCAAGCAAGCTATCCCTCCACCTCAGCCTCCTCCTGAGTAGCTGGGACTACAGGGACCACCACTTCTGGCTAACTTTTAAATTTTTTATAAAGACAGGGTCTAACTGTGTTGCTCAGACTGGTCTTGAACTCCTATCCTCAAGCGATCCTCCTGCCTTGGCCTCCCAAGTAACTGGGACTGCAGGTGCACACCACCTCGCCTGGCTAATTTTTAGATATTTCCTAGAGACAGGGTCTCACTGTGTTGCCCAGATTGGTCTTGAACTCGCCTCAAGCGATCCTCCTGCCTTGGCCTCCCAAAGCTCTGCGATTACAGGTGTGAGCCACCACACTGGCCTTCACTGTTTTTTAAACATGCCCTGAAGCACAGCCTGCCCCCCTTGCCTGCAAGTTTTGCAGACTCACCTGTAACCCGATCCCAGAGTTGGTCCCTTGGTCATTCCCTGCCCGACCACCCATCTCCTTGCTTTATTGCACTTAGTGGGCATGATGCCGCCTTGTTTGTGTGTGTTGGTTGCCCATAAGAGCACAGACCCTGAGTTTCTTTCTTCCTTTTTGACCCACAAACTTCTCCCAGTGGCTGGTGGGGGGAATTGATGGACAGACAGGTGGAGACGGCCTGCAGTTGAAGTCCCCTGAGTCCCCTCATGACTCGTGTCTCCCATGTGCTTATTAGATTTCCGTGTCTGACATTCCCACTCTTAGCTTGACCCGGCGAGGCTGTGCCTTGTCTGTGTGTTTGCGGCTGTAGCTGATCATGTGTGTCTTTCATGAAGTACGAGAGAAACCATTTGGTAAAAAAATCTACCATGCGATTAGGATAGGAGATCACATTGTGCCTGGGCTTTTATTTTCCCCGAATGAGAAACGCTTTGGTCAGATGGAGGCCGTGTGGCACATTCTGAAACAAAATCACTCCTGGGCTTTCCCAGTAGCCCTGGGCTCAGCTCTGATTCCTCCCGTCACCCTCCTCCTCTCTCGTCCATCCCCCGTGTGTCAAGAACAGACAACCAGTGGGGGGCAAAGGGCAGGGTGGAGGGGAGGGTAAGAATAAGCCTCAGGGGCACCTTGTCTTTGTGACCACAGCAGCAGTTCTCAAAGTGAGGGCCCAGGAACCCTGGGGTTTTCCAAGTGTGTGTTGGGAGCCGGAGGGGGGGGGGGTCTTTTTTGTGACTGAAGCTCTGTGTAGTGATGGATTTGCTTCTTATACCTGGACCAAAACAGTACAGCCTAGTAGATGGGGTGGAAGCTGCTAGCGAAGGTGGGATTTGTCAGCATTTGGAGCCTCTTCCATGTGGATGAAGTGTTGGCTCTTGGGTACTGGTTCTCAAACATGTTGACCTGGGACCCCTTTACACACTCCTTCAAGTTATCAGCCCACAGAGCTTTTCTCTCCAGGGGTTATATCCATCCACGCCGACTGCATTTGACATTCAAATACATAAATAATATCTACTTGCGTTAAGTAGAATATTACCAAAGGCTAACATAAATAGTATTTTTAGCTGAGCACATGGTGGCTCACGCTTGTAATCCCAGCACTTTGGAGGACTGAGGTGGGTAGATCTCTTGAGGCCAGGAGTTCGAGACCAACCTGTGTAGCATAGTGAGACCCCATCTCTACAAGAAAATTTTAAAAATTAGCCGGACTTGAGTGTTACACACCTGTAGTCCCAGCTACTCAGGAGGCTGAGGTGGAAAGATACCTTGAACCCAGGAACTCAGGGCTGTGGTAAGCTGTGATCGTGCCACTGCAATCCAGCCTAGGGAAATAGAGTGAGACCCTTACTCAAAAATAAATAAATAAATTACATTTTCAAATGATTAAACATATATAACTACACTGCCTAGAACTCATGTATATTTAGTGAGGAGACTGGCCTTATTTATCTTTTTTGGCGATTCTCTTTAATGGCTAGCTTTTAAAAAGGCTGGTGGATTCTCCCCCCTCCTTCTGCACCCTCTCTGGTATAATATATGGCTTCGGTTGAGGTATAAGAAGAAAATGCTTTGCAATTCAGATTTGTCATCAGAAAAAAAAAAAGACCTCACCTGTCCTCTAAATGAAACTTTGGGAATCGAGGGGCTCCCTGGGACTCCACTTTGAGAATCGCTACTGTGGTCACTAAGAGGAGACACCCCTGGGACTTTTTGTACTCCATGCTTACCCCCACCCCATCCTTGATTTGTTTTTTCCATTTTACCTGACAGTCAAGTTCCCCATTCCCTTTTCAACACAATTTTCTCTGAAGAGCACAGATTTTGGTTGTTTTGGTTGTTTTGTTTTGGAGTCTCACTCTGTTCCCCAGGCTGGAGTGCAGTGGCAGCTCACAGCCACCCCAGCATCAACCTGCTGGGCTCCAGCCATCCTTCCGCCTCAGCCTTCCAAGTAGCCGGAACTACAGGCACGCGCTGCCATGCCTGGCTAATTTTTGATTTACTGTAGAGACTAGGTCTCACCAAGCTGGTCTCGAACCCGCAGGCTCAGGCAATCCACCCGCCTCGGCCTCCCAAAGTGCTGGGATTACAGGCTGAGTCACCGAACCCAGCCAGATTTTGGTTTTAATACAAGGTATCAGGGCAGGGATCTTTGAGGAAGAACTCAGCTTGAGGTGAAATTTTGGTGACAGCCCCCTTCTCTGCTCTCTCCAAAACCTGTTTCTTCCTTTTCTTGAACCTTTTCCTCAGCTTTCCATCTTCCAAGCCAACCCCATCTCCATAACTTGGACAGGGAGCACATTAGCTGGTAGTTTGGGGGGCTGGAGCACCTGTGAGTGTAAGGACTCACAGCCCTTTGCATGGTACCTCTTCCTGGATGATCCTTTTGCCTGCAAAATTCAGAGGTGTGGAATGTTTGCATTCAAATTTTCATGGGCAAATGATGGCGCTAGTAGGAAAATTGTCATGAATATTGAAAACAGAACTCTTGATCCTGTGTTCACGTGGATTAACAGATTACCTTGCCCCAGTCTAGCTGTCACCAGAGACAACTTGCAGTTGCTTAAAATGCTAGCTCCCACGTGATGAGCGCTCATTGACCGCCAACTCAGGGTTGGGAGTCATCTACACAGGACAGAAGTTCCAGGGTGCAGGCACCTCATGGGTGTCTGGGCATGATGCCTTTGCTTTTTGTTCAGAAGTTTCAGGGTGCAGGCACCTCACGGGTGTCAGGGCATGCTGCTTTTGCTTTTTGTGATGCTCATGGATTCTTGTTTTTTCCACCTGGTGAATGCCTTTCCCATGACACTGTTATGTCACGTCTGCTCTTCAAGAGCCCTTGCTGTCATGGTCTCCGTAAATGTTTTAAGTACATCTGACACATTTTCTCCTGGAGGTTAACGTTCCCTTGCTGAGTTTGTACATTTCCCCGATGAAGTCACACAGCTGAATGGATTCAGGCAAGGCCAGAGAGGAAGATACTTGACGCTGACCACTGTTAGAGAAAGTTCCTGGCTGGTGGGGTGGGCAGCCTGGGGGTTGTTCACATCTGAGGCCATTGCGGTTTCGAGGGGACAGGGCAGACTAGGTGAGTGTCTGCACTGTTTCCAGCCTTGCCTGGTGGGGTTGGCCAGAGACTACAGAACCAACAGCCCAGAGAGACACTCACGTTCATGGCAAACTGAGAAACTGGAGCCCTGAAATATTATGTAAAAAAGAGAGGCTATTTCAAGTCCGTATAGCACATAGCTAAAAGTTTACATTTACATACTGTCTTTCATTTTCCCATTTATCTCTACTTCTCTGTCAACTTTGCCACTGATTTCTATTTTTGTACTCCATAATTTTTTTTTAACTTTTCTACTCTCAGTTGTTTTTGCAATACGTTTATTCATGTATCTAGACTGTGTAATAGTTTCCTGGGCTGCATGACAAAATACCACAGGCTGAGGGGGTGAAGGCAACAGAAATGTAGCCTCTCTCTGGCCTGGAAATCAGAAGGTTAAAACCAAAGTGGGCAGGGCTGCAGCTCCTCTGGAGGCTCCAGGGAGGATGCTTCCTGTCTCTTCCAATTCCTGAGGGTTTCAGGCATCCCTGGACTTGTGACTGCGTCACTCCAGGCTCTGCCTCTGTGTCCATGTGGCCTCCTCTCTGTCTTTTGGGGACACCGGTCATCAGATTTAGTGGCTACCCTGATCCAGGATGATCTCATCTCGAGGTTCCTAACTTAATTACATCTGTAAAGACTGTATTTCCAAATAAGGTCACATTCACAGATTGTCACGCTCGCCACAGCCTCCACCTCCTGGGCTCAGGCGACCCTCCCTCCTCAGCCTCTCAAGTAGCTGGGACTACAGGCGTGCGCCACCACACCAGGCTACATTTTTTATTTCTTGTAGAGACAGGGTCTCACTATGTGACCCGGCTGCTCTCAAACTCCTGGGCTCAAGCAATCCTCCCACCTCAGCTTCCCAAAGTGCTGGGATGACAGGCGCGAGCCACTGTGCCTGACCTATTTGTAACTTTTTGAGGAACCGCCATAGTGTTCAGTGTCATGGCTGTGGTAGTTTTCATTCCCACCAACAGTGCATCTTCACTAGTGTTTTGTTTTTGTTTTTGTTTTTTGTCTTTTTGATAGCAGCCATCCTAACAGAGACGAGATGACACCTCATTTGTGGTACTGTTTGTATTTCTTGGATGATTAGTGATGTTGAGCCTTGTTCCATATATTTGTGGGCATTTGTATGTCTTTTGAGAAGTGCGTGTTCAGATCACCTGCCCATTATTTAATGGCATTATTTGTGGTTTTTTGCTGTCGAGATGTTTGTATTCCATGCTTGGCCCCAGTGGCGTATTCAACACAGGACACCTTTGAAGGCATTTCTGCTCGATGCTTAGGGCACAGTTAAGGCCTGAACTGGAAGCATCTCACAGTCAAATGTGCATTAGAAGTTGCTTCCTGCTCAGCTACTCAGCAGACACCCCCAAGTGGCCTTTGCCTCCTGTCTGAGGAACTATCCCCTGTACTTGGGCCACGTAGCTCTGTGCGTGACATCTTAGAACCACCCGATGGTCATGTGTCTTGAGAGGGCGATGACTTCAGTGTGCGAGGAAAGGCTGCATGTGAAATGAATTATGTTCTGCCCGTGTTAAGCAGAAATAGCGATCATGACAAAGCAGGGATTCTTTCCACCCTCGCTCGCCTCTAAAAATAGATGTTTATTTTTCCAACAGGTTTCCACCGTTTTTTGATGACAACCCATTTGGCATTTATCAGAAAATTCTTGCAGGCAAAATAGATTTCCCCAGACACTTGGATTTCAATGTGAAGTAAGTAAACCGCTTGCCCCATCATGGGGTGTGTTTATTTTTAAAGCGTCTGAAATCACTGTGAAGGCATACGCCGGGCAGGATACCAGATTACATTCTTAAATGTGCTGAGTTTAGACTCTTTGGTACAGTCATCTTTTCCACAGAAAGGGGGAAAGATTTTAATTATCCTACTTTAATGATGACTTCCTATTTCAATGCCTCTTGACTGTATTTCCCTCTTTTGGAAATAAATGATATTTAAAATTAACAAAGGAAGGAGTTTGTCATCGTTTTTATAAGAAAGCAGTTCCAGTGTTTGGCAGGGAGAATCCCCCTCTCTTAGCTGGTTCGTGCTTGGCAGAACTGTTGATGGATTTAGTACAGTTTTATCCTTTCTCTCCTGCTTAAGTAATACTCATCCTCAAAGTCCTTTTGAACGCTACAATTTTGACTTATGAGTATGTTGTTTCAAGAACATTTACATTTGCTGGATATTGGTAACTTTGGGTATGCAACTGATGAAAGTCTTAGCAAGAGGAGAAAAAAAGTCTTTTTTTCTTTTTTAAATAAGAATGCTTTTGGAGCTGGGCGCGGTGGCTCACGCCTGTCATCCCAGCACTTTGGGAGGCAGAGGCGAGAGGATTGCCTAAGCTCAGGAGTTCGAGACCAGCCTGGGCAATTTGGCAAGACCTCGTCTCTACAATAATCCAAAAAATTAGCCGGCTGTGGTAGTGCACACCTGTGGTTCCAGCTACTTGGAAGGCTGAGGCAGAAGGATCACCTGAGCCCAGCAGGTCAAGGCTCCAATGGCTGTGAATATGTCACTGCATTCCAGCCTGGGTGACAGAGTGAGACTCCAACTCAAAAAGAAAAAGAAAAAAAAAGAAGGCTTTTAGTTTTCCAGATACCTGACTCAATCTGACAACCTTGTAACTACTTTAGCTCGAATGAGTCCTGATTTCTGTTTGTTTCACTGTATTTTCCAGAGGAATCGTTGAGTATACCAACCCTTCCTGATCACAGAATGGAATTACATGCATTCAGTTGAGAACTAAACCTTTCTCTTCTTTGGGCTATTTTTTAAATAGCCTGTGGCAATTGAGTTCACTAATTATTATTATTTTTTTTTTTAGGAGACAGGGTCTCACTATGTTGTCCAGGCTGGGCTCATACTTCTGGGCTCAAGGGATCTTCTCACCTCAGCCTCCTAAAGTATTGGGATTATAGGCATGAGCCACCACACATGGCCCAGAGAAAATGTATTTCATGGCTGCAGACCAGGTTGTCATGAATGTGCCCCTATTGGAGCCACTGGCTCTGTCCAGTTGAGTTTTTGGTGATGAATGCTTTATCCCAACCACAGGGTCTTAGTCTGAACAGAAGATAAGTTAGGGTTTCTCTTCCCTAGGGTGGGCTTGAGCTTGTGTTGTGTTTGACACAGCAGGCAAGCTTTGAAAGAGTTTAGCGAGAAAATGAGGCTACCTTTAGCAGTAAATAATGTAGCAGGGACAACTACATTACAGCGTTGCCCAGTGAATGGTAAGACCCTGAGGTTTCAAGGGAGATACAGCACCTCAAAACTTAATTGTGGGCAACCCCCTCAGATCCCCTCCTACTCTGGGAGCTTTTTCTGTCCTCTCAATAAATCCTGCTTTCTCAACTTAAAAAACAAACAAACAAAAAAATACCTCAATTGTTCTAGAAAGAAATGAAAAGGATTATGTAGGATTCCACTCCAGGCCCCAAATCGCATCTGAGTAGAATGACGTTATTTCAAATGGGTGGCAAAGCACTTTTAAAATCGGGTTAGATGTTATCCACAATTGACCAGTGAGTTGCCTGGATTAAAATCCACACACACCCACTGGAAGGTCTGCTGATTGACAGTCAATTCCACAGCTCACCTAGAATTCTCAGACCGGATAAACCTATAGGGTGTGAACATTCGCTGCTTCAGCACACGTGCACATTAGCAGATCCCAGCTAGCTCATGGCAGCCCTGCTCAGGGGTGACCTTCAGCAGAAAGTGCTTCCAGGGAAATAACCATAGATGTTGTCTTGCTTTCTTTCAGCACTTTCTTGGATAGACTCAAAGGGTCCTGGGCAGCTCAGAAGATCATAGGACTTACTCCCCTTTCTCTTGCCAGAATGACTTAAATTCTTCCAAAAGAAGGGACCAGCCATCCTTTCCAGGACATTTATTCCATCCTTCATGTGAAGGCCCCAGGTTATTTAAAGTAGCATATTGCATAGGCGCCCAACGTTTTGTGAACACACAAGAGCCTGATCAGAGTCTGGTCTCCTGCCGTGTCTCCTTCTTTTTCTTATAGTTTCTGTTTGTTGAGAAGAGAAAACCAACAGGGGCTGTTGTGGTATTGTTTGAAAGTGTCCCTTAGTAGGCATCCCCCAACACTTCCCGTGTCCCTGCCCCCCCCAACTTGGGAACCAAAAGCAGTTGAGTAAGATTTCACTTCTTCCCATGATTTACTAAGTCATTGGATGAGTCATTTTTTATCCAAATCACCCTCACTGGGTGTTCGCCATAGTACATTTTTGCTTCTTAGATTCTTTTTTTCTTTTTAAGTGAGAAAGCAGGTTTTATTGAGAGGACAGAAAAGCTCCCACAGTGGGAGGGAACCTGAAGGGGTTGCCCCTAGATTCTTTTTTTTCTTTTTAAGTTGGGGTCTCACTCTGTCACCCAAGCTGTAATGCAGTGGCACCATCATGGATTCGTGAAAGTCTTATGTTGCTTCACTCAATTTTTCACATTTGACCGTGTAAGCGTGTTGCCTGGGCAAATGACTTGTTGGATTGAGATTGAGATCCATATATAAATATATATAAATAAAAAGAAGAGAAAAAAGTACAAAGCTTTGGGGCTCGTTGCCAACTTGGTAGAAGTATAAGGTACTGCTGTTTTGGAGGGGGTTGTTTGTTTGTTTTTTTCATGCTTAAAAATATCTGCATTCAGAGAGAAACCAGCTGGCACCAGGATTGTAAATAAACTTTAGAATTTTGGCTGCAGTGAGTCAAGAGCTCGCCAGCTGACGCATAGCCGCGCATCCCAGGCCTGAGCCATCCACTCACAGTTACAGATACTCAGAGTTCCTTTATATGGCTTTGTATCATGGGAGCAGGTTCCTTCTCAACTGCACTCTTGACTTTTTAAACTGTTTTGCATTTTAAATAGACCTTTGTTTTCTTTTTTTTTTTTTGAGTTGGAGTCTCACTCTGTCGCCCAGAGTAGAGTGCCTCGACCTGCTGGGCTCTGGTGATCCTTCCGCCTCAGCCTTCCAAGTAGCTGGAACTACAGGCGCGCGCTACCATGCCGGGCTAATTTTTTTGATTTATTGTAGAGATGAGGTCTCGCCAAGTGCCCAGGCGGGTCTCGAACCCACAGGCTCAGGCAATCCACTCACCTCAGCCTCCCAAAGCGCGGGATTACAGGCTGAGGACCTTTGTTTTCTTATAATCCCAACCCAGCCAGTTTGAAGCTTGCGCTAATGGGGCAGCTAGTAGTATAAGTATAGAGGGAAAAGAAATTCACTTGAGAATATTTGAGGAGGATAGTGTTTGATGTTCTTAATTTTTTTGTCATGTCTGAAAAATAAAGGAGCAACTCAGTAAGTCCTGGAAAGGTATCTGACTTTTCAGTGATTTTATATTCCCTGTCCTACTCAAAGCTTTTTCCTCCTACACCAGATGAATATAAAACCTCAGCGTCAGGTGGGTTGATGGTCCCGATTTTCACTTTGAGACAGAGAGGCGGTGTCTGACCAGCTTCCTGTCATCACTGAGTGCAGAGTGTCGGGAAAGTCTATGGGTATAGGTCCTCCTTGGGTTTCAGGGTTTCAGATCAGTAAGGACTGGCCAGATTCACAACCTAGACATCGGAACTGTGACCCTGGAATGTCAACTGACATGTCTGAGTCTTTCCAGCTGGTCACAGAAGCTGGGTATGGTCTGATACAAGTTTGTGCTTCTCACTCTGGGGCGTAGTTTACGTCAAGAAAGCTTAGATGCCTAGAGCTGTGTCATCATGGATATTGGATTGTTTGGGGGGACTTCAATATATTATATGACATGTACTATATTATGTATATTATTATATTCTTATATGTGTCTTTAGTATACTCTGTGTGTTATATATATGCGCATGCACACACATCATCTTTTATACTTCCATAAATGAGCATGCCTACTCTTCAGGAGGTCATCAGTTGCATTGCAAACTTCCTATCCTAATGGAACCCATTTGCGGAGTTCCTGACATGGTCTGTTATTTAATAGGAAGAGATAAGTGAACCAGCAGACCTTAAAAGACTCATTCTAATTTGTGTGTTTAAGGGCAAGGCAGCCTTTTAAAACAGAAATCCCATAAATAAATAGACCCCAGGGCAACGCATGACTATTTATTTTGGTAAAAGCAGATGTCCTCGATTTTGCAGGGACAGGTATATTTACCTGAAGCATCATGATCCTCTCAGGCAGGCACATAAATTTCTAAGGCTCTCCTGTTCAAAGCGCATTTTCTTTATGAAGATGTAATCAGCCCTCTTCCCTTAGCTTGACCCTGTGGGGCAGCCGACCTTGAATAAATGATTCAGTATCGATGACACTAGAAAACATTTTGCCAGAATGGAAATCACACTGAGATGCAGATGGAGTGGGGAGATTTTCTGTCTGTTGACATACTGTGTTTGTTGGGGTCGATATCAAGATGTGTCTGTTCTTTTTTTTGTCTTCTTCCTCTAACTAGAGACCTCATTAAGAAATTGCTTGTTGTTGACAGAACACGGCGTCTGGGAAACATGAAGGTCAGTATTTGATCCCATGGATATTAAGGGGTACCTGATGTAAGTTTCTGAGGTTGACAACAACACGGATATTTACAGATATAAACTAAGGCTCAGCGCTCATATGTCATCACATTTAATCCTCCTTCCTCTGTGGACACTGCTCTGTCCTTTACACTCAGGAAATCTCTAGCACTACATTCTCTTTCCCAGTACTTGGCTTCATGCATATATACATACACACACACATACACTTTGTATATATTCAGCATATAAACTATGAGAATGCAATGTGCATCTATATTATACTTTATATAAACTATATAGTATGTGTGTGTATTACATACATTGCATTTTTATACACTTTATAAAGTACATGTGGTTTGTGTATGTGTCTGTATACATATATATTGCACTTTATATGTGCGTATACTTGGCTTTTCTCTCCAGATACTAAGATGTGTGCTTGCGTATACTTTTTATACTATGCTACACACATGTAGACATACACACAGGATCATGTGCCAGTCAACAGTGAGGATATTTTCTCAGAAAGCCTCATTAGGTGAACTTGTTGTCTGAGCATCACAGAGTGTACTTGCACACTCTTTCATGGGCTAGCCTATTTCACACCTAGACTAGATGGGCTAGCCTGTTGCTCCTAGGCTGCAAACCTGTTCATCATGTAACATGATGGTAAGTATTTGCATATCTAAACATAGAAGAGGTACAGTAAAAATGCAGTATAAATGATGAGAAATGGTGCAAGTGGCTAGGGCACTTACCATGAATGGGGCTTGCAGGACTAGAATCTTTTCTGGGTGAATCAGTAAGTGGTGAGTGTGTGGAGGCCTAGGACATTACCATTCACCACGGGAGACTTGATAAGCACAGACACTCAGTCCTCACTAAGTTGCTCAAAAAAAATCCTTCAGCTGGGCTCGGTGGCTCAGCCTGTAATCCCGCGCCTTTGGGAGGCTGAGGTGAGTGGATTGCCTGAGTCCGCGGGTTTGAGACCCGCCTGGGCAACTTGGCAAGACCTCATCTCTACAATAAATCAAAAAATCAGCCGGGCGTGGTAGCGCGTGCCTGTAATTCCGGCTACTCGGAAGGCTGAGGCAGAAGGATCGCCGGAGCCCAGCAGGTCGAGGCTGCCGTGGCCGGGAGCGGCCACTGTATTCCAGTCTGGGCGACAGAGTGAGACTCCAACTCAAAAAAAAAAAAATTCTTCAGAAATTAACCTCAGCTAACTGTAACTTTTTTTTTTTATAACTGAGATGGCGCTATGTGGTGCCTGACCGTATAGACCCACATCCACTTGTTACACCATGTGCATATGTAATGAGATATATGCATGGAGATGCTTTATACTTTATGTACACACATAAAGTGCATGAGGTGCATGTGTTTGTACAGAAAGGTACCCAAAAATGTAGGCAAATTAAAATTGTAAAACTCAATATATGCATGCACGAGGACGCTAGCATTCATTTGATGGGTGCCATCTTTTGGGTGAGCGTCCTTCTACACATTGCTAGCACAATTCAATTCAACTTCAAAAAGTGACACACAGGTAACATGTCTTAAAATGTGTATACATTTTTTGGGCACACCCGGGTATAAATGTGTGTATGTATGTGGAGGAGAGCATATACACACACAATTTTAGCTGATTGAGGGTAAAAATCAAGTCTTATTTTCATTCACAGCATCACCAAAGGCACAATCCAACAGTTATCTGTTGTCTGACTTAGCTCTAGATGGAAAATACATTTTCCGGTAGGAAAAGAAAAAAAGTATCTAAACAACTGAATTGAATAATTGCAGCAAAATTTACATCACACTCTCCTTTTGGAGATATGGTCGTAGACAGTATTCTTTTTGGAGGATAAGAAATGTAAAACTTTACAAACATGGGCAGTGATACACATGTGCTAAAAACTTGATGTTAAATTCAGATGCACCATCTGTCTCCTGTCTCACAGTGTTTCCATATCTGTTTCTTCTATCTCCTCACATTCATTCCATTGATCCAACTTTCTACAAAAGGGAAAAGGTTGCAGTGGAAGACTGATCACTTGGGAGGGGTTTTTAGAAGTCACATTGCCCACAGTGTCTGCCAGCTCATTCCTGGTGCTGCACTTGAGAATGAACTAGGAGACCTGTATGCACCCTGTGAATTGGGAGGTCATGTCCTTGCTAAGACCCACGATCTCTGAAGGGGAACATCCTTGGTTTGAGTCTCAATTCTGTGATTTACTTGCCAGGTCATTCTGAGCAAGTTACATTATTTAGTGAGCCCTCATCTCTAGTTCTATAGAATAGTGAATAAAATCATCAAGATGAAAACGGGAGACAAACTGAGAAGTGACTGGGTGTCCAGTTTTCTGTCGAGAGGCTGAATCCTGTGCATCTTCTAGTCTTTGGTCTAAACAGCGTGCACACGAGCGTAAGGACTGCACTTGTCTCTGTGACGAAGGAAAGTAAAAGGAACACACACAGCTTCGTGGACAGGTCCCCTTGGTAGCTCATACTCCGAAAACAGTTACTCAGAACACAGCAAACCTGTTTTGTTTGTTTCTATACTGAATAACGTGGAGCTTCTCTGGGATATTTTTCTTCCCTGCTTTGTCAAAACTCTGCACCCTGATGTCACACGTCTTCTCTCTGGAAGAACGGCGCAAACGATGTGAAACGACATCGGTGGTTCCGCTCCGTGGACTGGGAAGCTGTCTCACAGCGAAAACTGAAGGTACAACACCTGTCTAGGGGGTACTCGTCAGGTTGTAGCTCATGGTAACGGGGACCCACTCTGAGTTCTGTAACTTATTGACTGGTTACAGAACTTATTTACAGACTGGTGCCTGACATGGACCCGATTTGTGAAATACAACCATTCATGTCAAGTCATTGATAAGCCAGGTTGCCTAATCAGTGAGCACCTTAGAGCTAACTTCCTGCCTAACTCTCCACATGAATGAGAACATGTGACACTCTTGTCTTTCCGAGCCTGGCTCATTTCACTTCACAGAATGACCTCCGGTACCTTCCTCGTTGCTGCAGATGACAGAATTTCATTCCTTGTAAAGGCCAAATAATATTCCATCTTGTATATGTGTATATCACATTTTCTTGATCCATTCATCCATCGTTGGGCACTTACATCAATTCCGTATCTTGGCTGTTGTGAATAGTGCTGAACCACGTAAGTTTTCATAGCAGTGTTCTCAACTTTGCACTTCAGAGACCATGGAAAGACCTCAGAAATGCTGATTTCCGGGCCCAAACCCAGACCAATCAGAGTCCCCGGGATTGGAGCCTGGAATGATATGCTTCATTGTGTTCAAGACTTTAACTTTAAAATTTTTTATTGTATTAAGCTGCATTTACAAAAAAAAGCCAATTTGAATGGGGTTATATGTGCACATTGGTCAAAAACCAAGTCGATATTGAAAGGTACACATGGCCAGGTCTCCCTCTCACCCCTCCAAGCCACCTGTGGGTAGTCACGTTTTGTGAGATTTTGTCTGTGTAAACTTCCAGAATCTCTTTATGCTGGTAAAAGCCCATACGGAAAGCCCCATTCTTATTTTCTCCACGCATGCTTTTGACACTTGGAATATAACCTGAAGACCCATCTACATACCTCAGTAGCCTTCTCATTCTTTTAAAATTGCATCAAATTCCAGCATGGGACTACCCCATAGTTCATTTACACAGACCTCAGCATATGGAGGACGTGAGTTGTAGCCAATCTTCTGCTACACTGAGTAGCCTTGGCATGATTCATTTATGTGATGGTGACTTTCCAGGAATGAGATAAATGTGTTTGAAATCTTGGCATTTTTGCAACCACAAAGGCTGTGTCCTTTTCCAGCTTCAAGGGAAGCATTGCAGGGTTCTTCTTTCTCCACACTCAGAGAAAGCAGAGCAGCAAATTTTGTAAAACGTTTAGGTTTTTGCCAATCTGGTGGTTAAAAAAAAGGTGTCCCGCCGGGTTCGGTGGCTCAGCCTGTAATCCCGCGCTTTGGGAGGCTGAGGTGAGTGGATTGCCTGAGCCCGCAGGTTCGAGATCCACCAGGGCAACTTGACGAGACCTTCTCTCTACAATAAATCAAAAAATTAGCTGGGCGTGGTAGCGCCTGCCTGTAATTCTGGCTACTCGGGAGGCTGAGGCGGAAGGATTGCCGGAGCCCAGCAGGTCGAGGCTGCAGTGGTCAGGAGCGGCCACTGCACTCCAGTCTGGGCAACAGAGTGAGACTCCAACTCAAAAAAAAAGACAAAAGGTGTCCCCATGTAATTTTATTTTTGAAACTTTTTGAAAGTTGACCAGGCAGTACAACCAAGATGGAGACCCTTCACTTGAGCCATTGACCAGGCTGGACATTTCTTGAAGGCCAGAATCCCGTCCTCCTCTGCTCGTCTGTCATGCCTGGTTTATAGAAATAGCTCATTTATTGATTGGAAACATAAAGAAGGAAATGGCGCTACTGCAAGTTACTCTGTTGAAAATGACTTTTTAAATCTTCATGATTTTTAAAAATCTTTTCTGGAACCAACATAAGGTTTATTCACACATGGGTTGACCCATTTTCACATGGAAGTTGTCGCCTGTGGGTACAGAGCATGCGATTTACTTGATGGACCCAAGTGTTCATCGGCGGACAAATGGATAAGAAAAGGTGGTACTTGTCTACCATGGAATACCATAAAATGAAATCCTGTTGTTTGCAGCAGCACGGATGGAACTGATGGCCATGATGAAATGAGCCAGGCACAGAAAAAGACAAATACTGCAGGCTCTCACTTACATGTGGGAACTAGAACAGTGGATCCCACGGAGGTAGAGAGTAGAGTGGTCGTTACCAGAGGCTGGGGAGGGTGTGTGGAAAAGGAGAGTGGAAGAGGTTTGTTCATGATGTGTCTGACTCATAACTGGAATGGGACCCCCTTTGCCTGCAGGCCTTTGATATTCCTGAAGCCGTGAGATTTGTATTCCTCCTGACCCCTCAACACGTTGGCTCTTTGATGCACACACCTCGTTTGCTGACTGAGCTTAGAATGGTGACAAGAGGGTTTTCTTTCAGTAAATATGCATTGTTTCTATCTTAAACCTGACTCATTTCTGCCTCAACCCAGGAGATAAAATCCCTTTGGAGCCACATACGTGCCCGTTCTCTCTCAGGAAGAGGAAGCTGCTTTGCTGTGGTCCAGTAGGAAGCATAGGGTTTGGGGACAAGCATGGATCTCGGTCTGTTTCCTGGACTTGACTTGAGGATCCTAGCATCTCCAAGTCTTAAGTTCCTAGTGAAGTAAGGAGGTTAAAGGAGAGAGATGGTGTTTACCACACACATAGGAGGTGCTCCTGAACTAGAACAGTTTCACAGAAATATAGAAAACTAGTTGGCATCTGTGTGCATTGGTCAGAGTCTGTTCAGGAGTCACCAGACTACAACCGGTGGGCTAGATCTGGCCTGTCACCTGTTTTTGCCATGAAAGTTTTATTGACACACAACCACGCCCGTTCATTTTCATATTGTCTAAAACTGCTTTTGTGCTCCACTGGTAGAAGTGGGTGGTTGCATAGACCACAAAACTGAAAATATGTACTAATCGGCCCTATGTGGAAAGAATGGCAGGCCCCTGCTCGGTCCCAGTGACTTATTGTTGGTGCAAGATTGAGGCTAAAACCTAAGTCAGTTATACTTTTTATTCATACTCAAATTCTCCAAAGTCTGGTCACTGGTCCAGCCTCATGAGCGTTTCCCAGATCTCAGCAGGCCTGGGAATCTGCCCTTTCTTAAGCAGTCCTGCAAGCTCTCATTCTAGAAGTGAAGACACAGGCTCTGGGTACCCCCAGTGCTCCCTTAATCTCTCAAATGTCACGAGCATCCATCAGAATGACAGTAATCTCACTCACAGTCTCCTGGGAAGCAAGTTGTACAACTTTTGCTCCTAGGCTGATCTGGTAGTTAAAAAGAGGTGTCTCCGTGTAATTTTACTTTTGAAACGTTTTGAAAGTTGACAAGGCAGTACAACCAAGATGGAGACACTTCAGTAGAACCGTTGACCAGGCTAGACATTCCCATAATCCCAGGCTTTCCATGTTTGTAAAAAAGGGAAGAGAGCTTTTGTGTTTTACCAATCATTTCCCTCCTGATGTAAAGGAGCAGAGGTGAAGTGACGTACGCAGCGTGGAGGTGTCCACCACCCCCTTCTAACTGTGGCTTTGTGCTTCTGCCTGATCCCACAGCCCCCCATTGTGCCCAAGGTATCGAGCGATGGAGATACCTCCAACTTTGAAAGTTATCCTGAGAGTGACTGGGACACCATCCCTCCTGTGCCGCAGAAAGACTTAGAAATCTTCAAGAATTTCTGAGGACAGGAACTCGCATCTGGAAGGTATATCTTTATTTTTAGTAACTGCCAACAAGTAAGGTTGACTCTGTCCCATGTCCAGGTGAGGTTGTGTTTACCAAGTGGGGCTCACCTTACCCATTGGTGTTTGGTGCTTTTTGCCTTTGAGCTTTTTTGGGGGGGTAGTTGTTGTTGTTCTTGAGTCAGAGTTTCACTCTGTTACCCAGTGTAGACTGCAGTGGCCTGATGATGGCTCATCACGGTCTCGACCTCCCGTGCTCAGGTGATCCTTCTACCTCAGCCCCCTGAGTACCTGGGGCTAGGGGTGCCATTGTGCCCAGCTCATTTTTTAAAAAATTTTTGTGGAGCCGGGCTCGGCGGCTCAGCCTGTAATCCCGCGCCTTTGGGAGGCTGAGGTGAGTGAATTGCCTGAGCCCGCGAGTTCGAGACCCGCCTGGACAACTTGGCGAGACTTCATCTCTACAATAAATTTTAAAAATGAGCCGGGCATGGTAGTGCACGCCTGAAATTCCAGCTACTTGGTAGGCTGAGGCAGAAGGATCGCCGGAGCCCAGCAGGTCAAGGCTGTGGTGGCCGAGAGCGGCCACTGCACTCCAGTCTGGGCGACAGAGTAAGACTCCAACTCAAAAAAAAAATAAAATAAAAAAATTTTTTGTGGAGTTGGGGGGGGTCTCACTATGTTGCCCAGGCTAGTCTCGAACTCTTGGCCTCCTGATGTGCTGGTATTATAGACATGAGCCACCATACTGGGCCTTATCTTATCCATTTGGACATAAGTGATGGGCAGAGCACAATGCAGTTCTTCCCAGGGTCGACGTGAGAAACACCCCCCTGCACGTGCCCCTTGCTCACTGTGGTTCAACAGCATCAGCAGCTCGCTCCCCAGTCAGACCTTCTGGGTCAGAGCCTGTACACCTCTGTGACATTTGAGAAGGGCAGCGGCTCTTCTGGTTTCTCTCCCGGGAACCCTAAGTGACAGACCCGCTTCTTCACCATACTGACAAGTCTTTCCAGTAGTCCTTTTAGATTCCTTTTGGCTAAAAAGAAGAATAAACATGCCAGAGGATATCTCGTACGAAATTTGCTAACCTTAATCCAAGATGACTGAAAAAGGATGTTGAGTCTGTTATTCCCTGGAGCCTTTGATGGTCTGTTATTATTTTGTAGTATGGGTAGCAAAGTTACTTCCAGTTACTCCCCAATTCTAAGTTGTTTGGTTGTGTCACTTACATTTCTTCCTATAGTATCCAAGCAAGAAAAATAGCCAGTGAAGGCAGAGAAGCAAAATATTGTCAGTGATTTGTCTACTCGTTCACATAGCTGGATTCTTCTGCTTTGATTCTCATTCTCATAATTTTCCAGTGGTTTTTCCCAGTTATGTGACATGGAAAGCTCATTGGTTCACGAAAGCCATTCCAGTTATGTGACATGGAAAGCTCATTGGTTCACGAAAGCCATTCCAAGCAGACACCAAATCTCACAACTATTGCTGAAATTTGGGAGGGAGGAACTTGCCCGCAAGAGAGAGGGTGCTCTCCTGCTGTTACCATGGCTGTGCCAGGAAAAAACACCAAAAACTAGATAAAAGTTCAAATGATAGAGAAAAACATGATAAAGGAATAGGTGGCTATGTCTGTGCCCCTGAGAAAATGACGTGTCTGTGTGGCATAGTCTAACCTCTCAGTGCATGCCGGATACTTTGACGACGGTGACTGGTTTGTGTTAACATGAGCTTGTGTGACTTTATCAGGTTCATCAGAGCTCGTGAATTCCAGTTGCGGCTTTTAAAAATCATCAGATGTTCCTGAACCCGTTTCCTTCTCTGTGTTTGTGGTTTCGATTTTGTCTGACTTGCCCAGAGCATGTGTTATAAACACGTGTACCCAGGAAATCTTTAAGATGGCAAGAGAGACTCGGTCTGTTTTAGAATGAAAGCCCCTTAGTTACCAAGCCACAAGTATAGAGCCTTTCTCTAATAAAGATGCCTGATGCGTGAAATTTACTTAAGGAGACAAAAAGCCTCCATCTGATGGATTTATGTCCTATAAGCGTGAATACTTTTATCACATCCTGCCCCTGCTGACCCAGCTATTCTATAAGGACAGTCCACAGATGAGAATAACCTCTCTCAATGTCATGTATTTTGGGGAGAGGATGCATAAATATTTGTGCTAAGTGGAATCATTTTTAATATACTTTGGCTGATGGTAGGAGCGCTGTTTTAATGAAACTTTGGATAAATCTTTGGAATCAAGAGGTCATTTCATGATCAAATAGCTTTCTATTTATTTGACAGATTTGCATTTTGCTCTTGTCTTCTAAAAGCCAGATGTGACTTTAGTCTATCTCGGTAGTTTTAGGGAAAGTAATTTGCACACCAAAGGCATCCCTGGGGTTTTCGGTGAAGAGGGGTTAGGTGCAGGAATTCCGTGCAGGAAGATATTTCTTGTGTGAAGCCAAATCTTCTCCTGGAGATAAGACACCAGTTAAGGTTAATCATAGCACTCAAGAGTTGCTTAATAACTGTATGCTGTAACCTTTCGTCCTTCTTTGAATCACCTCACATGCTTTTCGGCTTGTGGGGGAGGAATTTATAATGGGCTTACTTTCCATTTTATTTTATTTTTATTTTATTTTGTTCTGTTTTATTTTATGTTTTGTTTTGTGGGGGGTTTTGTTTTATTTTATTTTATGTTATGTTATATTATGTTTTGTTTTATTTTGTTTTATGTTTTGTTTTGTTTTATAAGTCAGGGTCTCACTCTGTCCCCCAGGCTGGAGTGCAGTGCCACAGTCACAGCTTACAGCAGTCTCGACCTCCTGGGCTCAGGTGATCCTTTCATCTTGGCTTCCTGAGTAGCTGGGACTATAGGTGTACTCCACCATACCAGGCTAAATTTTTGATTTTTTTTTTTTTTTTTTGTAGAGACAGGGTCTTGCTATGTTGCCCAGGCTGGTCTTGAACTCCTGGACTCAAGCAATACTTTGGCCTCGGCCTCCCAGAGTGCTGGGAGTATAGGTGTTAGCCACTGTACTCAGGTATTTTACTTTGTAATAAAATACTTTCTGTCTTGCTGGAAGTTTCTCTGGTGAAGACCTTGAAACAGGGCTCCCATTTTGCTTGGGCAGGTTATTGTCTATCAGTGTATTAATCCATCTATTTATGAAGGAGCATATTACATAGCATTTAAAAACCTACCCTTAAGACACCCTTCGGTTCCTTTTTATTAGACATCTTCTCTCTTTTAGAATTGAGGTTACGGATTTTTGCAAAAAGAGTTGCAAAGAAAAGCTTTTTGTTACCACTTATCAAAAGGAAACCTTGTGTTATTACTAAGACGATGGTGATGACAATTACAAAATTCACCCAGTTACCTAGAAACTAACAGGACCCTCTGTCTTATTTCATGCTAGAAATGGGAAGATTTGAGCCTGCTCGGAACAAAGAACTGCATTTAAATGGACCAGAAGCATCTTCTTGTGTGACAAGGACATTTCTACTTTTAGTATGCCCATATGTATATAAAGAGATTGGAGAGCGGATGGAATCCACAGAACTGGCATTATTTAAACAACTGGAAACCTGCACTGTAGGAAGTTTTTGAAATGTTGTTTGGTTGTAGATTTTATCTTATCCTTTAGCGTTGTGTTCGTACTGTGACTTCTTGGTTTTTCCCATAGACTTAACTTTGTAAGTTTGAACTGGACTTGTTCGATTATAACCACAAATTGTGCGGGCATGTGGCATGTGTGTGTGTGTGTGTGTGTGTGTGTGTGAAGATATTATGGTGGATGCACAAAAATTATGTCTTGATGTAAATGTTCCTACTTTGCAGAGCCTGTAATTTTTATTTTTATTTTTTTCCAAAACTCTGTTCTCGGGGACAAATTCTAAAGAGTACATTATATGCATTTTTAAAAATCATCTATATGCATTTTATAGTCTGGGGAAGAAAGGTATCACATAGAGGTTTCCATCCAGTATCCTCCGTGCCCCTACCTGGTAACTTGAGACTTTGAAACAAGAAAGATTCTTGGGAGTGAATTTATTCCAAGAATTGCCAATGATATTAACATTGTTGGAAGAATGTACTGTATTAAAAAAAAAAATCCTGTGTCACATGAAAAACTGTCATATGGCACAGGGGAATGGCTACCTATTAAAATTTCAGTTTAGCCCCTTATCCCCCAAACAAAATGCGCCTCCCAAAGCTCACAAATAACTCTTAAGGTTGACTCAATGGCGTGGATGTCCTTCCTGCAAAAAGCAAACAAATAGAAAAAGGACCTTGAGTTTTGGGGAAAGCAAGAAAAACACACTCTATGACACTGGCCACGACGCATTTATCACTGAACACAGGTCTTCCCACATAAGCATCCCAGACGTGGCGTAAGCAGAGGTCCCAGGAACTGGGCTGTGGATCGTCCGTTTTCTTCCTGTTCTTTCTCTTTACCTTCCCCATTCTACACTCAGCTGGAAAAACACAAATGGCTCCCCCTTCTCTGTGTACTCTGATTCAGCTCCAACGTGGCGGTGCGCATATCAGTTGTATGTCGGGAATGCATGGAAGAAGTAGGATCTGGAACCTTCCAGGATGGCTTGGTGACAACACGATCCGACCACCCAGCCCTCTGAAACCTCCTCCTTCACTGCTTCCTTTTCTCTGGTGCCCTGCCTTTATCCTTTATCCGGCTCCTTCTGGACCCAGAATGGGGCCAGATCATGCCTTTGGCATGTGCTAGGGAATGTGGCCACGGAGAGGGAGGATCGGGTGCCCTCAGCTCTTCATCCCTCTCAAACCTGGATACCTCAGGGTGTTGGAGTCGCCCCGTGGGTTCCCCACTGTTGGAGTTGATGTCCTGCGGGATGCCCGGGAGGAGGCTCCTCCAGGAAGGACTCACTGGCTCTCTCCTGCTCGCACGGCTAGTTATGGCGAGCTTCACTTATAAGGAAAAGTCATCACTTTCTGAGCAGCAAGATGTCGGAGGAAATGCAGTCACCTGTCAGAGTTGGCCAGGGGCTGCCCACCAATAAGAAGTCTCCGTGGTTTTCAAGGGGGAGTGGAGAGAACTTGCATCGTAAAAGGGCTTTACACGACAGCGAAATTGAAGAAAGAAAATACACCCCTCCCTTCTCTCTGCAGAGAGGTCAGCTTAGTAGATGCGAGTGATTAGAGGATTCAGTAACATCAACTCTTTACAAGTAATAACTCAGTGGAAAATTATGTTCAGACGGGGAGCTGTGAAGATGTTTTGGAGAACTGTATTTTCATTTTGCCTTTCAAACATCCTACTTGGATTGAAACTTGAGGGCCTAAATTAGCTAAAAATGTAGCATGCGGTTTCTGATTGGTTTCATCAGGGAATGTTAGAAGGTTGCTTTGTGCACTGAGATGTGGACCTAGAAGGAAAAGTTTAAGCCTCGCGTCCTGTGACTATAAAAATAATTATTATCATCTGTGAGCATTCACCTTAAAATAGATCAATGAAACCCCTTCTTGCATTACAGTTAAAAAAATTCCATAGACACACTAGTCCATATGCCTACTTTTAGGTTTTGTTCCTATTCTTTGGATTCACGACGGAGATGAAAGTTAGCACCAATGCCTTAATTTTGAACAGATAATGCCTGAAAATCCTCTTTACGAACACTGCAGTCAGCCTCCAGCCATACAAAACAAATGAGACATTAAAAGGAATTCCAAGAACACCGCTCGACAGCGGGCACATTTCACATGCCACGTGCTAACTGCCCAGGGCGAGGCCATCCATTAAACAGTGTGATGTCATGTAAAGACTGGTTTAACCCAGATGAGCCGGAAACACGGGACAATGACTGTGTTTAACTTAAAAATAGTTTATCTTGGTGGGCATTCTGAAATTCTCATACAGATGACCAAATACAATCACTGTGCAAAATGGTGGGGGAAATTTCCGAAAATAGCCACAAAACTTATACTTGAAAAAAACGTATGGATTTATCTCATTTCATGTCATCTGGTGAGTTGCCAGTGTTTTCTTAAATGAGAATGCTGTAGGAAATGTATATATCGCCACAAGAGGTATATTGGGGCAGGTCTTGTGCTCCCAAGGGCTTTGATTCGCAGCGATAAAGCCAGAAAGAAACAGTCACCCCTGATGGTGATACGGCATGTCTACTGTAGATTTGCATTGCTCTACTTCCACTTGCTCCCAACCAAAGTTTAAGTCCTGCTCAGCAGAAACACATCCACGGCCAGCGCTGGGCAGATTGTGATTTTGCCAGCAGCAGAGTGAGATTGCACAATCGACACCATCAAAATGCTATAAGACCCCGCTTCCAGTCCTGCCTGCAGCTACCGCACAGTCACTCAGTGGAGGTCTAGTGTAGCATTCTGCTTCACGCGGTCGCCTCTACTTCAAGACTGAACCATTTGAAATCACTACCCGTTAAAAAATCACCAGTAGCACTCACTGTTGAGTGGGTTGGATGTGTTTGCCATTACTGTGTTTGACCTGCGTTGCCTCTCATTGTTGGGACCATTTCTACTGTGAAGTTGTGGCTCCATACTGTTAAAGAAAGACCCCCAAGGCACAACTCTGTAGGGACTGGCCACCTCAGACCACGCAGACATCATGTTGTGACTCCAGCTGCCGGGTTCACCAAGTGTAAGGAGATCCTTGGTTGGGTTTTCTTTGTCCCAGCCGGTAGATCCTGCAATTGCTGCAGTTACAGAGGTGAAATGCCATGCTCGGCATGTTCTCCTTTCAGTCTACCTAGCATGCATTTGACACGCCTTGGACAAGTCTGCTCATGAGTCCCACAGCGCTCACGTAAGAAAACAAAAGCACACGAACGGTTGTCTTAACATATTTGAGTAGTTTCTTTAAGGTGTGTGTGTGTGTGTGTGTGTGTGTGTCTCTTGGTGAAGGTGGAAGGGTTGTATTTTCACCCAGCACAACCTTTTCACAGCAAGTCTGCTTTGCAAACCCTATGGCCTTGCACCCCACAGAACCGTCCTTTATGACAGAAGGGGATTGCTCTGTGATGGTTTTCTGTACATGATTGTGTGTTGAGAAATTCTGTGGACCTCAGTTTGATCTTCCATGGTGGATGTGGACATGTCTGCTCCCTACGGAAAAGTCCTGACATGCATGTTTTAGCAAGTGGGAGTTGGAGCCTTGCTGGCACCGTCCTCGTCCTCCGAGATTGGTTTTCAACTCGGCACAACTGTCCTAGTTTAATTCTTGGTTTGTGCCGAACACTGGGCGGCCTCACCGTGTTGCCTCCGCGCCTTTGGAGCCCACATGCCTGCTGCAGGTATTGTGTGCACAAGGTGGAGTGCCTTTGCGGGCTTGTGTGCCCCCTGGTGAGGCAGAACCGGCCACCCTCGGGGCCATTGGGGGGAAAGCCTGTTTCTAATCCTGTCAATTGGTTGCACAATGGAAATCACTGTGATTTGTATATATACCCCAGGAAAATTTTACTGCTGTCTAATTTATGTAATTATGCTATTGATTCCAGGTTTGTTTAATAAAACTTTGTATCTTTTAAGACATCTGATTCTGGTCTGCCTGTGTCTCAGAGTAAAAGCAGAGTTTTCTGCTTTTCTCTTATCTGGCAATCATTATCTGTAGGGGACCAGATGTCCACTTTGCAGGACACACACACACAGTCTGTCATACAGGATGCAAAAAGCAACCACAGACAATATGGAAACAATGAGGCATAGCTGTGTTCCAATAAAGTTTTATCGACAACAACAGTCTGAGGGCCAGATTTTGCCTGAAGGGTAGCATTTGCCGACCCCTACTTCAGTGTGTGATGTTGACTGTGTTGCCTTTGCACATTGTTAAAAAGATCTTGCCCTCATCGTTGTAAATTAACAGTTTCATTTCTGACCCTTACTACCCGCATAGCTTGACACCCAGGTGTATGAGTCCCCTTTGCAGCATGCTAAAGACATCCTGCCTTCAACATGATAAATCAATCAATTTGTCTTTTTTTTTGAGTCAGAGTCTCACTCAATTGCCCAGGCTGTAGTGCAGTGGCAAGCTCACGGCTACCCCAGCATTGACCTGCTGGGCTCTGGTGATCCTTCCATCTCAGCCTTCCAAGAAGCAGGAACTACGGGAGCACGCCACCACGCCCGGCTAATTTATTTTTGATACATTGTAAAGACGAGGTCTCACCAAGTTGCCCAGGCTGGTCTTGAATCCCTGGGCTCAGGCAATCCTCTCACCTCGGCCTCCCAAAGTGCTGGGATTACAGGCTTGAGACACCACGCCCAGTCAATTTGTCATTGTTACCACACATATAGCACTTACTGTTATCAGGGGCTGGAATATCACACCCAACTGAAGGTTGGACACATGCCCGTTTGTTTTGTAGCTTTTTACTGTTTTATTTTTATTTTAGATTCAGGGGGTACACATGCATGTTCATTACATATACATGTTGTGGAGTGGTAGGAACTGGGTCTTAGGTGGCCCATTCCACAGACAGTGAACATTGTGCCCCATAGGTAGTTTCTGAGCCCTAACCCTCTTTCCTTCTCCCTGCTTACTGGTGGCCCCAGTGTCTCCTATTTCCATCTTTGTGCCCTTTTGGCTCCCACAAACGAGTGAGAACTTGCAGTGTTTGGTTTTCTGTTTCAGAGTCAGTTCACTCAGGATGATGATCTCCAGCTGCATCCATGTTTCTGCAAAGGAAATGAGTTCATTCTTTTTCATGGCTGCATAGTCTTCCATGGTGTAGATATACCACATTTTCATTATCCACTGATCAGCTGATGGGCATTTAGGTTGATTCCACATTTTTGCAATTGTGAATTGTGCTGTGATAAACATGCGGGTGTCTGTTATATAACGACCTCTGTTCCTTAGGGTAGATGTCCGATGGTGGGATTGCTGGATCAAATGGTAGATCTACTTTTAGTTCTTTGAGCAATCTCCATATCACTCTCCTAGAAGTTGTACTAATTGACTGGGCTCGGTGGCTCAGCCTGTAATCCCAGCACTTTGGGAGGACGAGGTGAGTGGATTGCCTGAGCCCGCAGGTTCGAGACCCGCCTGGGCAACTTGGCGAGACCTCATCTCTACAATAAATCAAAAATTAGCCAGGCATGGTAGCGCGCACCTGTAGTTCCAGCTTCTTGGAAGGCTGAGGCGGAAGGATCACTGGAGCCAGCAGGTCGAGGCTGCAGTGGCCAGGAGTGGCCACTGCACTCCAGTCTGGGCGACAGAGTGAGACTCCAACTCAAAAAAGAAAAAAAAGATGTTGTACTAATTTACATTCCCACCAACAGTGTATCAGCATTCCCTTTTCTCTGCATCCACACAAGTTTGACAGAACAGAGAATCCAGAAATAAACCCAAATACCTACAACCAACTGATCTTTGACAAAGCAGAAAAAAACATACACCAGAGAAGGGGCACCCTAGTCAACAAATGATGCTGAGAAAATTGGAGAGCTACATGCAGAAAAATGAAACCTGATCTCTATCCCTCCCCATATACAAAAATTAACTAAAGATGTGTTAAAGATTTAAATGTCAGATCCGAAACCATAAAAATCCTAGAACAAAACCTAAGAAAAATACCCTTATGGACATTGACTAGGCAAAGAATTTATTGCCAATACCCCAAAAGCAAATACAACTAAAACAAAAATAAGTGGGACTTTGTTAAACTAAAAGGCTTCTGCACAGCAAAAGAAATAATCAACAGAGCAAACAGGCAACCTATGGCATGGGAGAAGATAATTCACAAACTATACACCTGACAAAGGACCAATACTCAGAATCTATTGAGAACTCAAATCAGCAAGAAAAAGGCAAATAGCCCCATTAAAAGTGGGCAGATAACATGAACAGATTTATCCCTCAGAAGATGTACAAATGGCCAAGAAACATGAGAAAATGCTCAATGCCACTCATCATCAGGGAAAGCCAAACCAAACCCACAATGAGATCTCACCTTACACCAGTCAGAATGGCCACTATTAAAAAACCATTTGCTTATGACCAAGGTCTTCTCTCTTCCTTTCTAGAATCCCCAGGGAAGGGAGTCCTCCCAAGGGCTGGGGCAACTTTTCCAGATCTGGTTCCAAACCTTGGCGGGACTGCTCTGGAGTTTCTGTAGAGTAGCTGCTCGGTGAGTGACAGTCTGATGTGGGAATCGGTGTGTGTGTGTGTGTGTGTGAGAGAGAAGGCTAGGGCGGGGTCTTGGAGCTCCCCAGGGAGAAGTGGGGAGGGCTGATAGAGAATATCCAGGAGTGTGTTGTGCCGGAGAGGCAAAAATCTTCCCTCTCTGTGTTTCCTTTGGATAGCCTCACTGATAGATAGGTATAGATATATAACATATCAACTTTATTTCTAGAATATATATATTTTTAGCCACTCCCTGTCATTGAAGCTGTCTTTGGAAGCCAGCCTCCTTTTGCATTCTGATTGAAAGGATTAGCTAACCTTGTTCCAAGTATGTGAAGAGGTCAGTGGACCCTGGTCATCGTCCTCTGAGGCTGTCTTGAGTGTCACTTGCAGAGACAAAGGTTTTGCTGTTTTGAAAGCACCTCTTCCATGCAGGTGGTGAGATGTGCAGTTTTACAAGTGATCATTTATTACTTTAAAAAACTGTAATATAAGATACCTGCCCACTTTAATGACAGTGAAATTGAGACTAAGCTACTGGCACAAGGACTCACAGTGAGAAAACACACAGTTGAGATTTAGATTCTATATGGCTCCTGCTTTCTCCAATGCACTAACCACATTAAATGAGACAGAGAGACACACAGAGAGAGAAAGAGATTCGATGAAGAAATGAAGAACACGATTCTCTATTTTCCAATAAAAACATTGAATGTTAGCTGAAACTTTTAAATGCTGGATATTGTGTACTGATGAGAGAATTTGAGATTTGATGTTTTCTTTTGTTGTAGGGCAGAAAACCATGATCTACTTAAATTGGCCAATCAACCCTTTTATGGATCTAATTTATTTTTATGTTTTAATTTATTTTATTTTTACTTGACAAATAATACTTGTACATATTCACAGAGTTCATAGTGATGTTGGGATACATATAATGTATAGTGATCAGATCAGGTGATTATCATATGTGGCTTCTTAAACATTCTTAAACATTTACCATTCCTCTGTGTTGGAAGGATTTACTATTCTCCTTCCTCTAGCTGAAACTATGCAGCATACTTTTGTTAAATATGGTCATCTTAAGGTGCTTCAGGACACAGAATTCCTCCCTTCTACCTAGATGTAACTTTGTATTCTTTTTTTGTTTTGTTTTTGAGTTGGAGTCTCACTCTGTCACCCAGACTGGAGTGCAGTGGCCGCTCCCGGCCACTGAAGCCTCGACCTGCTGGGCTCCGGCGATCCTTCCGCCTCAGCCTTCCAATACTTTTGGAAGTATTGGAACTACAGGTGTGCACTACCATGCCTAGCTAATTTTTTGTTTTTTTGATTTATTGTAGAGATGGTGTCTTGCCAAGTTGCCCAGACGGGTCTCGAACCCGCGGGGTCAGGCAATCCACTCACCTCAGCCTCCCAAAGGCACGGGATTACAGGCTGAACCACCGAGCCCGGCTTAACTTTGTATTCTTTGACACAGAGGTCCCCAACCCCCAGGCCAGAGACCAGTACCTGTTAGGATCCAGGTCACACAGCAGGAGATGAGCAGCAGGTGGGCAGGCAAGCCAAGCTTCATCTGTATTTACAGCCATGCCCCATCGCTCACATTACTGCCAGAGCTCCATTTTCTGTCAGATCAGCAGTGACATTAGATTCTCCTAGGAGTGAGAACCCTCTTGTGAAATGGGCATATGAGGGATCTAGGTTGCACATTCATGAGAATTGAATGTCTGATGATCTGAGGAGGAGCTGAGGCAGTGATGCTGGCAGTGGGGAGCAGCTGCAAATACAGATTAACATGAGCAGTGAGGTTTGATTGCACGTCCCCACCACCTCAGTCCATGGAAAAATTGTCTTCCAGGAAATCGGTCCCTGATGCCAAGAAGGCTGGGGACTGCTGCTTTAGCAAATCTTCCCCTATCCCTCCCTTCCCCCAGCCCCTAGTGTCCTCTGTTCTACTTTTTGCTTCTATGAACTCAACTTTTAGCTTATGCGTATGAGTGAGAACATATGATATTTGTCTCTGTCTCTGGCTAATTTCCCTTTGCATAATGACCTCCAATTCCATCCATGTTGCTGCAAGTGACAGGATTTCATCCTTTTGGTGGCTGAATAGTATTCCACTCTGTATATACACCATATTATCTTTGTCCATCCATCTGTTGCAGTTGTATTTCAGTAGGCACATCGGCTTTGACAAGTCCATGCGAGAGACCATTTTCTACATGGGTAATGCTACAACTCATTTTTTAAAACTGTGTTGAAAACTACATGAGATCTACCCTCTTAACAAATGTCTAAGTGTCCAGTATGATACTGTTCACAATAGCACTTTGTTGTATGGCAGATCTCCAGGGATTTTTCATCTCGCATGATGGAAACTTTAAACCTCTTAACTGCATCTCCCCGGGCCTAGCTCCCCAGCCTCAGGCAACCACCACCAAGCATTGCTTTCTGCTCTAGAAATCAGAAAAGGCAGAGGCCTGTACACCTGGGTCTTCACTTTCACTCGAACCACTTTTAGTTCTCAAGGACATTACAGAGAATATATTTGTGCTTTTATATCTAGTTATAAATGTCTGACTCTGAGCCAGTGATAAATCCAGCCTTTAGAGGTCCCTCGGGGGCAATGTCTCGGAAATCCACTGGCCAAAATACAATTCTTCATAATGAATCAGGATCTGTGCAGAGACCATTTAAAGTGAGTGCCTTGGCAAATGAAGAAATACAATAAAAACCAGCAGAAGGCAAAGTTTAAAAAATGATGTCACTCCAGTAAGTGGGGAATGAGCAGAGGTAATTTGGCCTACACAGATACAGGTGCTTGCAGTTGTTTTTTTCACTGTGCTTATTTTTATTGACCTGATGAATAATAGCCAAAATGCCTGAAAGTCTAGTGGAAAAAGCTGGTGTTGAGGAGGAGACAGTGTCCATTATTTGTAAATGCCAACTAGTGCCCTTAAACCCTCCGTTTCATTGTAGACAGATGTTTTGTCTTTTTTTCTCTTTTTAATTCAGCCTTACTTGACCCCAGTAGCTGGTAGTGATCCAGTATGGGAAACTTAATGCTTCTTTTAGAATATAATCTTAAACATCTTGGGGTTTGTAAGAGATCCTCTAAGTCAGTGTTTTTCAAACCCTTACTGTGCTGTGAGGAATAGTGAAGACTATATTGGGCATATTTTACAGAACCATCCAGAACTCTCACACATGCAAACACACACATACCCTAAAACCAGATCCCAAAAAGGCAATCCCAACTTTACAATATTAGTAGCAAAGAAATAGTGCTATCACATTTAAAATTATTAATAGCAGTTACATAGAGTGCTTTTTTATTTCCAATTATTTTTTAATACAAGTAGAGACCTACAGAATTGAATCTATGACCTCCTCTTGGGTCTTGCTTAGTGTTTGAAAACACTTTTCTTTAATTAAAAAAAAAAAAAAGAAGTGACTGCCCTGCATGATTTTGCTTTTCCGCTTTAAAATGGGATTCTATATTGGTGATTTCACCAGGGAGCAGATGCCAGCTCGAGATGAGAAGAAACTCATTGCTTTCATCCTCATGATATCTGTGACGTAAAAACTCGGGTCCTTTTTTTTTTCTTTCATTTCCATGGTTCATTGTGGCACATGGCAGCTGGGTGGTCTGCATGTGCTCTTAACAGCACATTTGTTAATGTTCTGCATTATGGAAGTATGATTTTGTTTTCTCTGGTCTCTGTTCCCAGACTTTGCAAGTTTTTAGGTTGATAAAAAGTTAGTCCAGCTTCGGGTTTTGTTTGACTTTTTTTTTTCCTTTTTACAACTCCTGGACCAAAACTGCCAGTGACATAGCAGGTTGCCAACCCTCTTTATGAGCCACTTTGCGATGCCAGCCGGAGGCTTTTTTCTTCCTAACAGTGGCGGAATATCTGGGTCACCTTCTGGCTGCTGGTGGCTACACAGCCAGCCCCTCTGAGGGATTCACCAACTCTCGTGGAAGATCTGGGTGGACGTTTGGGTTCTGGGTATGTCTGTGTGTTCTTTTTTACAAGGGGGAAATGGTACCAGTGGAATTGCATGGGCCTGACTCTCAACTATTTCTCATTGGAGTTGTTGTTTTTTGTAAGAATTCAGCTTGTCTCAGTGACTAAGTGTCAACAAATTCACTGAAAAGGAATTTTCTTTTTTTCTTTTTGAGTTGGAGTCTCAATCTGTCGCCCAGACTGGAGTGCAGTGGCACACTCCCGGCCACTGCAGCGTCGACCTGCTGGGCTCTGGTGATCTTTCCATCTCAGCCTTCCGAGTAGCTGGAATTACAGGCACGTGCTACCATGCCCGACTGATTTTTTGTTGTTGTTGAATTATTGTAGAGATGAGGTCTCGCCAAGTTGCCCAGGCGGGTCTCGAACCCGCTGGCTCAGGCAATCCACTCACCTCAGCCTCCCAAAGTGCGGGATTACAGGCTGAGCCACCAAGCCCGGCTGGAATTTTCCTTTATAAAAGAAAAGAGGCTTTATTCCAGTGCACATCTTGCAAAATAAGAAAGACAGGCTCAGTACAAAACAAAGGTGCTTTGCAAGACAACAAAGAGAGGGACCATCCATTTAAGGAGACTCTCCGAGGTGTCAGAGTTTAACACTTATACGCTGTTGGTGGGAATTTATACAATTTACAAAATTAGTGCAACCTCTTTGGAAAACAGCAAGGAGGTCTCTCAAAGAACTAAAAATAGGACTATCATTCAACCCAGCAATCCCACTACTGGTAATCTACCCAAGGGACAGAAATCCTATTTTTTAAAAAAAAACTCTTAGCCGGGCTCAGTGGCTCAGCCTGTAATCCCGCGCTTTGGGAGGCTGAGGTGAGTGG
>NW_007232011.1:276924-285123 GCF_000164805.1 Carlito syrichta
GGAAGGCTGAGGCGGAAGGATCGCCAGAGCCCGGCAGGTCGAGGCTGCAATGGCCGGGAACGGCCACTGCACTCCGGTCTGGGCGACAGAGTGAGACTCCAACTCAAAAAACAAAAAACAGACAAACAAACAAAAACTCTTGCACACATATGTTTATCACAGCACTAATCACAACAGTTAAGATGTGGAATTAACTTATGTCTTCATCTGTGGATGACTGGATTAAAAAAAATGTCTCTACAAGGATTTGTGAAAGAATACCCAAATTACAACTAGATGGGAGGAATAAGTCTTGGTGTCCTGTAGCATCGTGGGATGATGATACTTAACAATAATATATAGTTTCATACAGCTAGAAAGAGGATATTGACAAGCCCAGCATAAAGAAACGGCAAATATTTGAGATGACGGAGGTCTGATCTGGTCTGATCACTACACATTGCATGTATTAAACATCACTGCAAACCCCACGAATATGTGCCATTACTTTGTGTCAATTAAAAAAATAAGTTCATTGATTAAAAATGAAATATGCAGGAGGTGTATGTCTTTAAGACATAGTGCATGGTACAATGACCGCAGTCAATGGTAATGGAAGGTGGGCTTCAGAGTCAAATGTCGGTAATGGCACCATAGGTGTGGGATTGTGGAGGATCAGAGACACCCTGGACAGGTGAAGGCTGCATGACCAGCAGGCCAAGTGAGCCAGGGAGAGTGGTGTTCTTATTTAATTTTCTATGTTTTTATTTTACTTTATTTTATATATTGATTTATTTTAGTTTGCTCTATTTGATATTTTATTTTACTTTATTTTGTTTCACTTTAATATTTCATTTTATTTTACTTTATACTTTTATTTTAGCTTAGTATTTCTTTTATAATTCATTTTACTTTGCTTTATTTTTTTTGTTTGTTTTGTTTTTTTTGAGTTGGAGTCTCACTCGGTCGCCCAGACTGGAGTGCAGTGGCCGCTTCCGGCCACCGCAGCCTCGACATGCTGGGCTCCGGCGATCCTTCCGCCTCAGCCTTCCGAGTAGGCGGAATTACTGGCACGCGCTACCACGCCCGGCTAATTTTTTTTTATTTATTGTAGAGATGAGGTCTTGCCAATTTGCCCAGGCGGGTCTCGAACCCGTGGGCTCAGGCAATCCACTCACCTCAGCCTCCCAAAGGCGCAGGATGACAGGCTGAGCCACCGAGCCCGGCTACTTTGCTTTATTTTATATTTTATCTTATTTCTTTTTTGTTATTTTTTGCTTGATTTTTAATTTATTTTACTTTATTTTGTATTTTATTTTACTTTGTATTTGATTTACTTTCTTTTGCTTTCTTTTATATTTCATTTTACTTTGTTTTGCTTTGTTTAATTTTACTTTATTTTTCAGTTCAGTTTTTATTTTTCTATTTATTTGTATTTTCTTTTATTTTGACAAATTTCTGGTTTTGAACCACAACTGCCAGCATCACCATCTGCCCGTCAGGGACCCTGAGTGGGGCCACAGTGATGTGAGGATGACGGGGTCCCCCGAGGCAGTGTAGGGATCCAGGGCAGCACACACAGTTCCAAGTCCACATGGGGAACAGGGACAGCATATAGACGGATAATCAAGGTGGGGGTGGAAAGGAGGAGCAAGAGAGGATGCGGAAAACGTCTCTAGGAAACAGGGACTCCTGGGTACTTAGGGGAAGATGGGATCTGAGGAACTTTGCCTATGACCACTTCCTGTCTGTCCCTGTGTCACCTTTTCAAGTTCCTGCCAGAGCTTTTATAAAAAGGAACTAGCCCTTTAGTTCCTGTGTCACCATGAAGTCATCCTTTAGTGTCTGTGTTACCTTTTCAAAGTTCTTGTCTGGCAGAAACTTTGAAAAGGTGTCACTCGTACTAAAAGGCTGGTTCCATCCTGATCAAAAGTTCAGAGATTTTACTCAGAATGGAACCAGCCCTTTAGTTCCTGTGTCACCTTTTCAAAGTGCCTGTCAGAGCTTTGCTCAGGACGGAAATAAGCCTTTACTTCCTGTGTCACCTTCACAAAGTTCCTGCCAGGGATTTTACTAAGGACAGCACTAACCCTTTAATTCCTGGGTTACCTTTTCAAAGTTTCTGTTCGAGCTTTTACTCAGGATGAACTTAGCCCTTTAGTACTTGTGTCACCTTTTCATAGTTCCAGTGAGAGTTTTTCTCAGGATGAAACAGTCCCTTTAGTTCATGTGTCACATTTTCAAAGTTCCTGCCAGGGCTTTTATTCAGTACAACACTGGCCCTTTAATTCCTGTGTCGCATTTTCAAAGTTCCTGTCAGAACTTTACCTCAGGACAGAAGGAGCCCTTTATTTCCTGTGTCACCTTTCCAAAGTTTCTGCCACAGCTTTGTTTCAGGATGGAACTAGCCCTCTAGTTCTTGTGTCACCTGTTCAAAGTTCCTGCCAGAACTTTTACTCAGGATGAAACTCGCTTTCGTTCCTGTCATCTTTTCAAAGTTTCTGCCAGAGTTTTTATTCAGGATGGAACTATCCCTTTTGTTCCTGTGTCATCTTTTCAAAGTTCCAAACAGTGCTTTTATTCAGGACAGAACTCACACTTTAGTTCCTGTGTCACCTTTTCAAAGTTCCGGCCACAGCTTTGTTTCAGGTTGGAACTAGCCCTCTAGTTCCTGTGTTACCTATTCAAAGTTCCAGTCAGAGCTTTTACTCAGGATGGAACCAGCCCTTTAGTTCCTGAGTCACCTTTTCAAAGTTTCTTCCAGAACTTTTTACTCAGGACGGATATCACCCTTTAGCGCTTGTGAAATCTTTTCAAAGTAACTGTCTGAGCTTTTACTCAGGACAGAATTCGCCCTTTCATCCTGTGTCACCTTTTCAAAGTTCCTGGGAGAACTTCCTCTCAGGATGGCACTAGCTCTTTATTTCCTGTGCCACCTTTTCAAAGTCTCTGCCACAGCTTTGTCTCAGGACAGATCTAACCCACTACTTCCTGTGTAACCTGTTCAACGTCCCTGCTGTAGTGGCTGAAAGTTCAATCCGAGAGACCACCAAGAGCCAATTCCGATGAAAGTTCAAGAGGGTCTTTATTTGCAAGCTTGAGCCTGGACCTCTGTTGACAACCGACACAGCAGAGTACACCCAGAGGTCCTGACTTCCTTAAGCAGATGCCTTTTATGCTTTTACACAAAGGGAGGAGGAGTTTGGGGGGCTTTCCAGTTTTGTTACCATTTAATTGGGTAGTAGCCTCTGGTGGTCAGCTTAACCGTGGAGGATTGGCTAGCCTGACTCGGGCTGACCTTGGCCCACTAGCTAGGGAAGTTGCAGAGACATCTGGAAACTTAGGTGATGACCCCCTGGCATCTGATTGGTTGTTGCTAAGGGGAAAGTGAAATAAGGGAAGGGGTTGAAGCTTGTAACCGGAGCTTTGCAGTTTTTCCCCATAACTGAAACTTTAGACAGCTACAGGTTATGTTTTAAAGCAGAAAACTAAAAATGACTGTGCTATTGTCCACAAGTTGATTTCATATTTACTGGGTTATAGCATGCTCTTAACCTAAGTCTATGGTATACTTTATTACGGTCCTCTCACTGCCAGAACTTTTACTCAGGACAAAACTAACCTTTTAGTTCCTGTGTCATCTTTTCAGTTTCTGCCAGAGCTTTTATTCAGGATGTAACTATCCCCTTTGTTCCTGTGTTACATTTTCAATATGACTGTCAGAGCTTTGCTCAGGACAGAAATAGTCATTTATTTCTGGTGTCACCTTTTCAAAGTTCCTGCCCAGGTTTTTACTCAGAACAGAACTAGCCCTTTAGTTCCTGTATCACCTTTACAAAGTTTCTGTCAGAACTTCTACTCAGGATGGAACCAGCCCTTTAATTCCTGGGTCACCTTTACAAAATTCCTCTAGGGCTTTTACTAAGGAAGAAAGTAGCCCTTTATTTCCTGTGTCACCTTTTCAAAGTTCCTGACAGAGCTTTCTCTCAGGATGGAACTAGCACTTGAGTTCCTGTGTCATCTTTCCAAAGTACCTGCCAGAACTTTGCTGAGGACTGAACTAGCCTTTTATTTCCTGTGTCACCTTTTCAAAGTTTCCGCCACAGCTTTGCCTCAGGTCAGAACTAACCCACTAGTTCTGTGTCATCTGTTCAAAGGTCCTGCCAGAACTTTTACTCAGGATGAAACTAGTCCTTTAGTTCCTGTGTCATCTTTTCAAGGTTTCTGCCAGAGCTTTTATTCAAGATGGAACTATCCCTTTTGTTCCTGTGTTACCTTTTCAAAATGCCTGTCAGAACTTTGCTCAGAAAGGAAATAGTCATTTACCTCCAGTGTCACCATTTCAAAGTTCCTGCCAGTGCTTTTCCTCCGGACAACACAAGCTCTTTAGTACTTGTCTCACCTTTTCAAAGTTCTGATCAGAGATTTATTCAGGATGGAACTTGCTCTTTTGCTCCAGTGTCATCATTTCAAAATTCCTGTCTGAGTTTTTACTCTGGATGAAACTAGCCCTTTAGTTCCTGTGTCACCTTTACAAAGTTTCTGTCGGAATGGGACGGAACGAGCCCTTTAATTCCTGGGTCACCTTTAAAAATTCCTCCAGGGCTTTTACTAAGGAAGGAAGTAGCCCTTTAGTTCCTGTGTCACCTTTCCAAAGTTCCTGCCTTAGTTTTTACTCAGGATGGCCTTTTCACCTTTTCAAAGTTTGAAAAGGCCTGTGTCACCTTTTCAAACTTCCTGTCAGAGCTTTTACTCATGACGGAACTAGCCTTTTGTTGCCTGTGTCACCTCTTCAGATTTCTTGTTTGAGCTTTTATTCAGGACAGAACTCTCTCTGTAGTTCCTGTGTCACCTTTTCAAAGTTCCTGTCTCAGCTTTTATTCAGGACAGAACTTGCCCTTTAGGACCTGTGTCACCTTTTCAAAGTTCCAATCAGTGCTTTATTCAGGATGGAACTGTCTTTTAGTTCTTGTGTCACCTTTTCCAAGTTCCTGCCAGAGCTTTTACTCAGGATAGAACTTGGTCCTTATTTCCTATGTCACCTGCTCAAAGTTCCTGTGAGAGATTTCCCTCTGGACTGAATTAGCCCGCTAGTTCCTGTGTCACCTTTTCAAAGTGCCTGCTGAAACTTTAACTCAGGATGAAAATCAACCTTTAGTTCTGTGTCACCTTTTCAAAGTTCCTGCCATAACTTTACTGAAGACTGAACAAGCCTGTTAGTTCCTGTGTCACCTTTTCAAACTTCCTGTCAGAGTTTTTACTTCTGATGGAACTAGCTCTTTGCTGCCTGTGTCACCTTTTCAGATTTCCTGTCCAAGCTTTTACTCAGGACGGAACTCTCTCTGTAGTTCCTGTGTCACCTTTTCAAAGTTTCTGTCTCAGTTTTTACTTAGGCCAGAACTTGCCCTTTAGGACCTGTGCCACCTTTTCAAAGTTCCAATCAGTGCTTTATTCAGGATGGAACTCGTCTTTTAGTTCTTGTGTCACCTTTTCCAAGTTCCTGCCATAGATTTTACTCAGGACACAACTTGGCCTTTACTTCCTGTGTCACCTTTTCCAAGTTCCTGCCAGAGCTTTTACTCAAGACAAAACTAGCCCTTTATTTCCTGTGTTCCCTGTTCCAAGTTTCTGCCACAACTTTGTCTTAGGAGAGAACTAACCTGCAAGTTACTGTCAGAGCTTTCAACGTTCCAGTCAGAGCTTTCTCTCAAGATGAAACCAGTCCTTTAATTCCTGATTCACGTTTTCAAAGTTCCTGTCAGAGCTTTGATTCAGGATTGAACTAGTCCTTTATTTCCTGTGTCACCTTTTCAAGGTTTCTGCCACAGCTTTGTCTCAGGACAGAACTAGCCTGCTACTTCCTGTGTCACCTGTTCAAAGTTCCAGCCAGAGCTTTTATTCAAGATGGAACTAACCCTTTTGTTCCTGCATTATCTTTTCAAAATGCCTATCAGAACTTTGCTCAGGACCGAAATGATCATTTATTTCCGGTGTTACCTTCTCAAAGTTCCTTCCCGGGCATTTAATCAGGACAGAACTAACCCTTTAGTTCCTGTGTCACCTTTCCAAAATTCCTGCCTTAGCTTTTACTCAGGATGGCACTAGCACTTTAGTTCCTGTGTCACCTTTTCAAACTTCCTGTCAGAGCTTTTACTCATGACGAAACTAGCCCTTTAGTTCCTGTGTCACCTTTTCAGATTTCCTGTCCAAGCTTTTACTGAGGATGGAACTCACTCTTTGGTTCCTGAGTCACCTTTTCAAAGTTCCTGTCTCAGCTTTTACTCAGGACAGAACTTACCCTTTAGGACCTGTGCCACCTTTTCAAAGTTCCAATTAGTGCCTTTATTCAGGATGGAACTCGCCTTTTAGTTCCTGTGTCATCTTTTCAAAGTTCCTGCCAGAACTTTTTACTCAGGGTAGAATTAGCCTTTTATTTCCTACGTCACCTGTTCCAAGTTTCTACCACACTTTGTCTCAGGACGGAACTAGCTCACTAGTTTCCTGTGTCACCTGTTTAATGTTCCAGTCAGAGCTTTTACTCAAGATGGAACTTTGGTTACTGTTTCACATTTTCAAAGTTCCTGTCAGAGTTTTTACTCAGGATGGAACTAGCCCATTAGTTCCTTGTGTCACCTTTTTAAAGTTTCTTCCAGCTCTTTTACTCAGGACAGGTGTCATCCCTTAGCGCCTGTGTCATCTTTTCAAAGTTTCTGTCTGAGCTTTTACTCTGGACAGAATTTGCCCTTTTGTTCCAGTGTCACCTTTTCAAAGCTCCTGGGAGAGCTTTCTCTCAGGATGGCACTAGCTCTTTATTTCCTGTGTCACCTTTTCAAAGTTCCTGTCAGAGATTCTTACCTGGGATGGAACGGACCCTTTAGTTCCTGTGTCACCTTTTCAAAGTTCCTGCTGGGGCTTTTACTCAGGACAGAACTAGCCCTTCACTTCATGTGTCACCTTTACAAAGTTTCTGTCAGAGCTTCTACTCGGGATGGAATTAGCCCTTTAGTTCCTGGGTCACCCTAGAAAATTCCTCTAGGGCTTTTACTAAGGAAGGAAGTAGCCCTTTATTTCTTGTGTCACCTTTTCAAAGTACGAGCCACAGCTTTCCCTCAGGATGGAACTAGCCTTTTAATTCCTGTCTCCTTTTCAGTGTTCCTTCCAGAGATTTTACTCAGGTTGGGACTAGCCCTTTAGTTTTTGTTTCACCTTTTCAAAGTTCCTGGCAGAGCTTTCTCTCATGATGGAACTAGCACTTTAGTTCCTCTGTCACCTTTTCAAAGTTCCTGCCAGAACTTTACTGAGGACTGAACTAGCCCTTTATTTCCTGTGTCACCTTTTCAAAGTTTCCGCCACAGCTTTGTCTCAGGACAGAATGAGCCTGCTAGTACTGTGTCGCCTGTTTAAAGGTCCTGCCAGAACTTTTACTCAGGATGAAACTCGCTCTTTAGTTCCTGTGTCATCTTTTCAAGGTTTCTGCCGGAGCTTTTATTCAAGATGGAACTATCCCTTTTGTTCCTGTGTTACCTTTTCAAAATGCCTGTCAGAACTTTGCTCAGAAAGGAAATAGTCATTTACCTCCAGTGTCACCATTTCAAAGTTCCTGCCAGTGTTTTTCCTCAGGTAACACTAGCCCTTTATTACCTGTATCACCTTTTCAAAGTTCTGATCAGAGATTCATTCAGGATGAAACTTGCTCTTTTGTTCCAGTGTCATCATTTCAAAATTCCTGTCTGTGTTTTTACTCTGGATGAAACTAGCCGTTTATTTCTTGTGTCTCCTTCTCAAAGTTCCTGGGAGAGATTTCTCTCAGGATGGAAGTAGCCCTTTTGTTCGTGTGTCACCTTTTCAAAGTTCCTGTCTGAGCTTTTACTGTGGAAGAAACTAGCTCTTTATTTCCTGTGTCATCTCCTTGTCTCTCTATGAGAGATTTCCCACAGAACTGAAGTAGCCCCTTAGTTCCTGTGTCACCTTTTCAAAGTTCCTGCACGAGCTTTTACTCTGGAGGAAACTAACCTGCTAGTTCCTGTGTCACCTTTTCAAAGTTCCTGCCAGAACTTTTACTCAGGACAAAAATCAACCTTTAGTTCCTGTGTCATCTTTTCCAAGTTTCAGCCAGAGATTTTATTTAGAATGGAACTATCCCCTTTGTCCTTGTGTTACCTTTTCAAAATGCCTGTCAGAGCTTTGCTCAGGACGGAAGAGACATTTACTTCCGGTGTC
>NW_007232011.1:285143-294038 GCF_000164805.1 Carlito syrichta
CCACATCCGGCTAAGTTTTTGATTTATTGTAGAGATGAGGTCTCGCCAAGTTGCCCAGGCGGGTCTCAAACCCGCGGACCAGGCACTCCACTCACCTCAGCCTCCCAAGGCACGGGATTACAGGCTGAGCCACCGAGCCCGGCCCAATATTACCTTTTCAAAGTTCCTGCCCGGGCTTTTACTCAGGACAGAACTAACCCTTTAGTTCCTGTATCACCTTTACAAAGTTTCTGTCAGAACTTCTTCTTGGGACGGAACTAGCCCTTTAATTCCTGGGTCACCTTTACAAAATTCCTCCAGGGCTTTTACTAAGGAAAGAAGTAGCCCTTTATTTCCTGTGTCACCTTTTCAAAGTTCCTGACAGAGCTTTCCCTCAGGATGGAACTAACCCTTTAGTTTTTGTTTCACATTTTCAAAGCTCATGTCAGAGCTTTTACTCAAGATGGACCTAGCCCTTTAGTTCCTATTTCATGTTTTCAAAGTTTCCATCAGAGCTTTTACTCCTGATGAACCGAGCCTGTTAGTTCCTGTGTCACCTTTTCAAATTTCCTGTCCAAGCTTTTACTGAGGATGAAACTCCCTCTTTAGTTCCTGTATCACCTTTTCAAAGTTCCTGTCTCGGCTTTTACTCAGGACAGAACTTGCCCATTAGAACCTGTGTCACCTTTTCAAAGTTCCTGCCAGAGATTTTCCTGAGAACAGCACTAGCTCTTTAGTTCCTGTGACATCTTTCCAAAGTTCTGTCTTAGCTTTTACTCAGGATGGCACTAGCATTTTAGTTCCTGTGTCACCTTTTCAAAGTTCCTGCCAGAACTTTACTGAGGACCAAACTAGCCCTTTAGTTCCTGTGGCACTTTTTCAAACTTCCTGTCCGAGCTTTTACAGAGGATGGAACTCACTCTTTAGTTCCTGTGTCACCCGTTCAAAGTTCCAGTCAGAGCTGTTACACAAGATGGACCTAGCCCTTTAGTTCCTATTTCATGTTTTCAAAGTTCCCATCAGAGCTTTTACTCCTGATGAACTGAGCTTGTTAGTTCCCGTATCACCTTTTCAAATTTCCTGTCCAAGCTTTTACTGAGGATGGAACTCCCTTTTTAGTTCCTGTATCACCTTTTCAAAGTTCCTGCCTCAGCTTTTACTCAGGATAGAACTTGCCCATTAGGACCTGTGTCACCTTTACAAAGTCCCTGCCAGAGATTTTACTGAGGACAGTACTAGCTCTTTAGTTCCTGAGTCAGCTTTTCAAAGTTCCTGCCTGATCTTTTACTCAGGACGAAACTAGCCCTTTATTTCCTGTGTCACCTGTTCAAAGTTCCAGTTAGAGCTGTTAAACTTAAGATGGAACTTTAGTTCCTGTTTCACGTTTTCAAAGTAGCTATCAGAGCTTTTACTCAGGATGGAACTAGCCCTTTCTTTCCAGTGAAACCTTTTCAAAGTTCCTGTCAGAGATTTTTCTGAGAACAGCACTAGCCCTTTAGTTCCTGTGTCATCTTTCCAAAGTTCATGCCTTAGCTTTTACTCAGGATGGCACTAGCATTTTAGGTCCTGTGTCACCTTTTCAAACTTCCTGTCAGAGTTTTTACTCATGACGGAACTAGCGCTTTAGTTCCTGTGTCACCTTTACAAACTTCCTGTCCGAGTTTATACTGAGGATGGAACTCACTCTTTAGTTCCTGTGTCACCTGTTCAAAGTTCCAGTCAGAGCTTTTACTCAAGATGGAACTAGCCCTTTAGTTCCTGTTTCATGTTTTCAAAGTTCCCATCAGAGCTTTTACTCCTGATGAACCGAGCCTGTTAGTTCCTGTGTCAGTTTTTCAAAGTTTTTTCCAGAGTTTTTACTAAGGACAGATATCACCCTTTAGCACCTCTGTCATATTTTCAAAGTCCTGTCGGAGCTTTTACTCAGGACAGAATTTGCCCTTTCCTTCCTGTGTCACCTTTTCAAAGTTCCTGGGAGAGCTTTCTCTCAGGATGGCACTCATGCTTTATTTCCTGTGTCACCTTTTCAAAGTTCCTATCAGAGATTCTACTTGGGATGGATCAGGCCTTTAGTTCCTGTGTCACCTTTTCAAAGTTTCTTCCACAGCTTTGTCTCAGGACAGAACTAACCCACTACTTCCTGTGTAACCTGTTTCAAATTCCTACTAGAACTTGTATTTGGGACAAAACTAGCCCTTTATTTCCTGTGTCACCTTTCCAAAGTTCCTGCCTTAGCTTTTACTCAGGATGGGACTAGCACTTTAGTTCCTCTGTCACCTTTTCAAAATTTCCGCCACAGCTTTGTCTCAGGACAGAACTAGACCACTAGTCCTGTGTCACCTGTTCATAGGTCCTGCCAGAACTTTTACTCAGGACAAAGCTTGCACTTTAGTTCCTGTATTATCTTTTCAAAGTTTCTGCTAGAGCTTTTATTCAAGATGGAACTATCCCTTTTGTTCCTGTGTTACCTTTTCAAAATGCCTGTCAGAGCTTTGCTCAGGAAGGATATAGTCATTTACTTCCTGTGTCACCATTTCAAAGTTCCTGCCGGTCCTTTTCCTCAGGTAACACTAGCCCTTTATTACCTGTATCACCTTTTCAAATTTCTGATCAGAGATTTATTCAGGATGGAACTTGCTCTTTTGTTCCTGTGTCATCTTTTCCAAATTCCTGTCTCAGTTTTTACTCTGGATGAAACTAGCCCTTTATTTCCTGTGTCACCTTTTCAAAGTTCCTGTGAGAGATTTCCCTCAGGACGAAGTAGCCCTTTGTTTCCTGTGTCATCTTTTCAACGTTTCTGTCAGAGATTTTATTTAGGATGGTACTATCCCTTTGTTCCTGTGTTACCTTTTCAAAATGCTTATCAGAGCTTTGCTCAGGATGGAAATAGTAATTTACTTCCGGTGTCACCTTTTTAAAGTTCCTGCCCAGGCTTTTACCCAGCACAGAACTAGCCCTTTATTTCCTGTGTCACCTTTTCAAAATTCCTGCCAGAGCTTTCCCTCAGGATGGAACTAACCCTTTAATTACTGTCTCCGTTTTTTTTTGGTTTGATTTGGAGTCTCACTCTGTCGCCCAGACCAGAGTGCAGTGGCCGAAGCGGCCACTGCAGCCTCGACCTGCTGGGATCTGGTGATCCTTCCGCCTCTGCCTTCCAAGTAACTGGAACTACAGGCGCGCACTACCACGCCCAGCTAATATTTTGATTTCTTGAAGAGATTAGGTCTCACCAAGTTGCTCAGGCGGGTCTTGAACCCGCGGGCTCAGGCAATCCACTCACCTCAGCCTCCCAAAGCGTGGGATTACAGGCTGAGCCGCCGAGCCCAGCTTCCTGTCTCCTTTTCAATGTTCCTTCCAGAGATTTTACTCAGGATGGAACTAGCCCTTTAGTTTTTGTTTCACCTTTTCAAAGGTCATGTCAAAACTTTTACTCAAGATGGAGCTAGCCCTTTAGTTCCCATGTCACCTTTTCAAAGCGAATGACAGAGCTTTTGCTCAGGACGGAACTAGCCTTTTAGTTGCTGTGTCAGTTTTTCAAAGTTTCTGCCAACACTTTTGCTAAGGAAGGAAGTAACCCTTTTAGTTCCTGTGTCACCTTTTCAACACTCCTGTCTGAGCTTTTACTCATGACTGAATTAGCCCTTTAATTCCTGTGTCACCTTTCCAAAGTTCCTGCCTTAGCTTTTACTCAGGATGAAACTAGCACTTTATTTCCCATGTCACCTTTTCAAAGTTCCTGCCCGAACTTTACTGAGGACCGAACTAGCCTTTTAGTTCCTGTGTCACCTTTTCAAGCTTCCTGTCAGAGCTTTTACTCATGACGGAACTAGCCCCTTTCTGCCTGTGTCACCTTTTCAGATTTTCTGTCTGAACTTTTACTGAGGACGAAACTCACTCACCTTTTCAAAGTTCCTGTCTCAGCTTTTACTCAGGACAGAACTTGCCCTTTAGTACCTGTGTCAACTGTTCAAAGTTCTGATCAGTGCTTTTATTTAGGATGGAACTCGCCTTTTAGTTCCTGTGTCACCTTTTCTAAGTTCTTGCCAGAGCTTTTACTCAGATAAAACGAGTTGTTTATTTCCTGTGTCACCTGTTCCAAGTTCCTGCCAGAGCTTTTACTCAGGACAGAACTAGCCCGCTAGTTCCTGTGTCATCTGTTCAAAGTTCCAGTCAGAGCTTTTACTCAGGATGGAACTAGCCCTTTATTTCCTGTGTCACCTTTTCAAAGTTTCTTCCAGTGTTTACTCAGGATGGATGTCACCCCTTAGCGCCTGTGTCAGCTTTTCAAAGTTCCTGTATGAGCTTTTACTCAGGACAGAATTTGCCCTTTCCTTCTAGTGTCACCTTTTCAAAGTTCCTGGGAGAGTTTCCTCTCAGGATGGCACTAGCTCTTCATTTCCTGTGTCACCTTTTCAAAATTCCTATCAGAGATTCTACTCAGGACGGAACAGGCCCTTTAGTTTCTGTGTCACCTTTTCCAAGTTTCTGCCACAGCTTTGTCTCAGGACAGAACTAGCCCGCTAGTCCTGTGTCACTTGTTCAAAGTTCCTGTCGGAACTTATACTCAGGACGAAACTCGCCCTTTAGTTCCTGTGTCATCTTTTCAAAGTTTCTGTCAGAACTTTTATTCAGGATGGAATTATCCCTTTTGTTCCTGTGTTACCTTTTCAAAATGTCTGTTAGAGCTTTGCTCAGGTCAGAAATAGTCATTTACTTCCTGTGTCACTGTTTCAAAGTTCCTGCCAGTGCTTTTCCTCAGGACAACACTAGCCCTTTATTACCTGTATCACTTTTTCAAAGTTCCAATCAGAGATTTATTCCGGATGGAACTTACCCTTTTATTCCTGTGTCATCTTTTCAAAATTCCTGTCTGAGCTTTTACTTTGGATGAAACTAGGCCTTTATTTCCTGTGTCACCAGTTCAAAGCTTCTGCAAAAGCTTTTACTCTGGACAGAACTAGCCCACCAGTTCCTGTGTCATCTGTTCAAAGTTCCTGCCAGAGCTTTTTTTTTTTTTTTTTTTTGAGTTGGAGTCTCACTCTGTTGCCCAGACTGGAGTTCAGTGGCCGCTCCCAGCCACCGCAGCTTTGACCTGCTGGGCTCCAGCAATCCTTCCGCCTCAGCCTTCCAAGGAGCCAGAACTACAGGCGCGCGCTACCACACCCAGTTAATTTTTTTGTTTGTTTGTTTGTTTTATTATAGAGATACGGTCTCACCAAGTTGCCCAGGCGGGTCTCGAACCCGCGGGCTCAGGCAATCCACTCACCTCAGCCTCCCAAAGCGCAGGATTACAGGCTGAGCCACTGAGCCCGGCTCAGCCAGAGCTTTTACTCGGGATGAAGCTCAACCTTTAGTTCCTGTGTCATCTTTTCAAAGTTTCTGCCAGAGATTTTATTCAGGATGGAATTATTCCACTTGTTCCTGTGTTACCTTTTCAAATGGTGGTCAGAGCTTTGCTCAGGATGGAAATAGTCATTTACTTCTGGCATCACCTTTTCAAAGTTCCTGCCTGGGCTTTTATTCAGGACAGAACTAGCCCGCTACTTCCTGTGTCACCTTCTCAAAGTTTCTGCCACAGCTTTGTCTCAGGACAGAACTAGCCTATCAGAGCTTTACTCAGGATGGTGATAGCTTTTTAGTTCCTGTGTCATCTTTTCAAGTTAGTCCCACGGTTGGATGGAATAATCCTCATATGGTAGAAAAAAATAGGCCCAGGGTATTAGACAGAATAATTCCCCAGAAGATAGGCAGAAAAATATCCCTGAAAACACCTTCATTGTAATCCCATTTGATAGAAATTGCCCCCCAAAAGATGTCCATGTAGGAGACAGAATAATATCCTTAAAGTTGTCAATGCCCTATTCTCCACACCTGCCGACACCAAACTGAATGTTTAGCAGTGTTTGACCCCAAGTGGCAGGACCCTTGTGTCTGACTTTCCCTATTCACCTTATCTTGCCCAGAGTGTGTTTCTTGTTTCTCTGGATTAAAAGTGTCCTCCAAGGGAAACTTTTTGTCGATGTGGAAAAGGTGATTTTAAAAAATGGCAGAAGCACTAAAAGGCATTCACACCGGCGAGTTCAGAAACTGTTTTTGAGTGGTGAAAAAGGCATCTCGGTAGGTGTGTTGCATCCAGCGGAGAGTCCTTTGAAGGGGACTGCATTGTAAACATGTGAGAATAAATATACAGTTTTTAAAAGAAAATTCGGGTTTTTGCGGGGCTCCCCTCTTCATATATCAGTTCCAAATCAAGGATGCTCAGGCTGTCAACACAATCCTACTAATGTTCCTTATTATGCCTTAGTACTAAGGGTTCATTCTTGGAGGTATTTCCAATATGCTGGTGCGTACCCTGAATAGTTGGGCGTCAGATATTCTTCTTTTTTGACCACCTCAAAGACCCCTGTTTTTTCCAGGAAAGATCCTTGATGCTTTGGACAAGGAAGGTTTGACTAACAGCTCTCTAGTTTATTTTACATCAAATAACAGGGAATCCTTGGAATATCAGCTCAGAGACTACCCATCTAGAGGCTAGGATGGCATCTATGAAGGTGAAGCTGATGAACGTGGTGGCTCATGCCTATCATTCCAGCACTTTTGGAGGCCAAAGTGGGAGGATCGCCTGAGCCCAGGGGTTCAAGACCTGCCTGGGCAACTTTGTGAGGCCTTGTTCCTGCGATGAATAAGATTAGTGGGGCATCATGGCACACACCTGTCATCCCAGCTGCTCGGGAAGCTGAGGCGGGAGGATCGCCTGAGCCCAGAAGGTCAAGGCTGCAGTGAGCCGTGATTGTGCCACTGCACTCCAGCCCAAGCCACAGGGTGAGCCCTTGAGGGATTCTCAGGTCCTGGTCTTGGGGCTTTATCTCTTCTCTGAAATTCCCAACGTGGCTAATTGCTCCTGGAGACTAAGTATCACTGCCCAAAGACTTTAATGTTTCCTAACCAGGGGAAAAGTTGTAATGCTAGGTTTGATTTTTTTCTTCCCGCATTAACTGCTTTTTTTGAGTTGGAGTCTCACTCTGTTGTCGAGACTGGAGTGCAGTGGCACGCTCCTGGCCACTGCAGCCTCGACCTTCTGGGCCCCGCGATCTTTCAGTCTCAGCCTTCCAAGTAGCCGGAACTACAGGCACCCGCTACCATGCCCAGCTAATTTTGATTTATTGTAGAGACGAGGTCTCGCCAAGTTGCCCAGGCAGGTCTCGAACCCGTTGGCTCAGGCAATCCACTCACCTCGGCCTCCCAAAGGCGCGGGATTACAGGCTGAGCCACCGAACCCGGTCTCTTTTTTTTGTAGGTTCTAAGAGTTGTGTGGCCCTCACTATTTAATATCAGAGAGAGGAGAGAGACAGAGGACAGAAAGAGAGAAAGAGCTAGAGAAACAGAGAGGAGGGAGGAAGGAAAGAGGACACGGGTGACTGAGAAGGGGACCTCTGCATGCCCAGGCTCTTCTGCTGGCCCGGTGTGCTGCCAGCTGGCCGGGTGGTAGCTAAGTCCAGGAACTGATGGCTGTGTTCCCCACCTTGGTCCAGTTGGTGGACAGGGCGGTGCCCCAGGACAGGCACCCAGGGACATGCATCCCCTGGGTTCTGAGAGGTCTCCCATTCTTCCATATTCGGTGACAGAACACCAGTACTTAAAAAAAAATTCACTTTTTCCCAGCCTAATGGAAAATGACTACACTCAGTAAAATATAAGGTGGCTCACACCTGTCATGCCAATATTTTAGGAGGCCAAGGCAGGAGAATTGCTTGTGGCCAGGAGTTTGAGACCCGCCTGGGCAACAGAGCTAGACCCCATCTCTACAAAACATTTGTAAAAAATTAGCCGGGCATGGTGGCTCATTCCTGTAATCCCAGCTACTTGGGAGGGTGAGGCAGGAGAATTGCTTGAAGCCAGGAGTTTGAGACGAGCCAGGGCAACATTGTAAAACCTTGTACAAAATTGTTTTTAAAATTAGCTGGAGTGGTGGCACATGTAGTCACTGCTATTTGGGAGGCTGAGGCAGGAGAATCTTTTGAGGTGCCACCACAGCCAAATAATTTTTTCATTTTTTTATAGAGGTGAGGTCTTGCTATGTTGCCCACAGCAGCCTTGAGCTCCTGGGCTCAGGTGATCCTCCTGCCTCGGCCTTCCAAAGTGCTGAGATAACAGGCATGAGCCACCATGCCTGGCCATTTTGTGTCTTAAAATAACAATACAGGCTGGACGTGGTGGCTCAAGTCCCAGAACTTTGGGAGGCTGAGGTGAGAGGATTGCTGGAGCCCAGGGGTTCGAGAGCAGCCTGGGCAACTTGGTGGGACCTTGTTTCTACAATATATCAAAAAACATTAGCCGGGCGTGGTAGCACGTGCCTGTAGTTCCAGCTACTTGGAAGGTTAAGGCAGAAGGATCGTTTGAGCCTAGTGGGTCAACACTAGGGTGGCCATGAGCGTGCCACTGCACTCCAGCCTGGGTGACAGAGTGAGACTCTGACTCAAAGAAAATAAAAAAATAAAATAAAATAACAATACACATCTTGCTCAGCAGTTTGCAATCTGAGCAGGGATGAGGAGAAGCTGCTCTCTGGGGAGACACTGGTCTCTGGGGAGAAGCTGTCAGCCTAGGACACCTATAGCCTGGGAGGGTGTTCCCAGGTGTGAAAAGTTGTCTGAGAACCCTTGGTGTGACCCTCTTCTGTGTCCTCTTTGCGGTACCAGGGTGATTGATGTCCATAGCCTGACACCCTTGCTGTGGAGGATGGAGGCTCTCTTGGAACACGAGTTCCAGTTTTGTTGCTGCAGGAACCACCTCCACGTGGTGCATTGGCACCAGAAGGACTGTGAGTACATGTGACCTCGGCTGCAGGTGTGCTGTGTTAGTCGCATTCTCCAGCGAGGCAGAGCCAGGAGGATGTGTGGGTGGATGGAGGGGGGA
>NW_007232011.1:294058-294637 GCF_000164805.1 Carlito syrichta
TGGATGGAGGAGAGGATGCATGGATGGGTGGGTGGTGGAGGGAGAGACGGATAGATGGATGGATGGAAGAACGGATGGATGGATTGATGGATGGATGCGCGAATGGATGGATGATGGGTGGATAGGTGGGTGGATGGATGGATCAGTGAATGCATGGATGGGTGGGTGGTGGGAGGGAAGGAGGGATAGGTGATGAATGTATGGATGGAGAGATGGAGAAATGGATGGATGGGTGGATGGATGGATGGATAGAAAGATGGATGGATGAGTGACTAGATGGATGGGTGGACAGATGGGTCTGTGAATGCACGGATGGGTGGGTGGCAGCAGGGAGGGAGGGATAGATGGATGAAGGGATGGATGGATGGATAAGTGAATGCATGGATAGGTGGATGATGGGGGGAGGAAGAGAGGGAGGGGTCGATGGAATAATGTGTGGCGAGATGGAGAAATGGTTGGATGGGTGGATGGCTGGCTGGCTGGCTGGATGAATGGATGGATGGGTGACTGGATGGATGGGTGGATGGAGAAAGGAATGGGTAGACAGATGGGTGGGTGGGTGGGTGAGTGGGTGGGTGG
>NW_007232011.1:294657-302565 GCF_000164805.1 Carlito syrichta
GGGCGGACGGATGAAGAAATGGAAGGATGGATGGCTGCTTGGCTGGCTGGATATACGAATGGATTGGTGACTGTATGTATGTATGTATGGACAGATGGTGGGAGGGTGGGATGGATGGGTAGATGGATGGATAAATGAGTTAGTGGGTGAATGGATGGACAGATGGATGGATGAGTGAGTGGATGGATGCATGGGTGGGTGGATGGATGGAGAGTAGATTGATGATGGATACATAAATAGAAGATAATGATAGATGACCGAAAGTTAACTAGATAATTCATAAATAAGATAAATTGATGAATAGATCAGATAAAATAAGATGACTGTAGATAGAAAAAGTGATGAATAAAATAGGTAGATAAATTAACAGAGGAGAGAGAGAGATATAGATGATAGTAGGTAGATAGATAACGATAGAAGTTAGATAGATGATAAATGATAGATAAGGTAAATAGATGGATAGATAAATAGACAGGTAGGTAACAGATGATAAATGATAGATATACAAGATGAACTGATGGAAAGGCAGACAGATAGATGATAGGTAAGACAAAATAAGACAAATTGATGGATAGGTGGATAAATAGATAGATCAATGATAGATGACAGATGAATTATGGATAAATAGGTAGGTAGATAGATCACTGGTGATAAACATTAGGTAGATAAGATGAACTGGTGGATAGATAAAATGAGTTGATAGGCAAATAGGGATAGATAGGTAAGATGGCTTGATAGATAAATAGGTAGATACACAGATGATAGATAACAGACGATAAATGAGAGATAGATAAGATCATAAATAGGTAGATAGATGCTCAAGCCAATAGACCAGTGGATACATAGGTACGTGGTAGCTGAGTATAAATAGACAGGTAGGCACAGACAGATCTTAAGCATGGGTGGGTGGGTGAGTGGATGGATGGGTGGGTGAACAGGTCAGCAGCCTTGAAATTCTGGCAGGAATTAGAGTTGCAGTCTTGAATCCCAAAGGTGGAAATGTAAGAAAGAATTCGATGCTGTCATCTGGAGATCTAATTCCTTCTTCACTCGGGGAGGTCACTCTTCTCTTTTTTTTTTTTTTGAGTCGGAGTCTCACTCTGTCACCCAGACTGGAGTGCAGTGGCCGCTCCCAGTCACTGCAGCCTCAACCTGCTGGGCTCCGGCGATCCTTCCGCCTCAGCCTTCCAAGTAGCTGGAACTACAGACGCGCGCCCCACTGATTTTTTGATTTATTGTAGAGATGAGGTCTCGACAAGTTGCCCAGGCGGGTCTCAAACCGCAATCCACTCACCTCAGCCTCCCAAAGTGCTGGGATTACAGGCTGAGCCACCAAGCCCGGCTGAGGTCACTCTTCTTATATTACAAAACCTTCATCTGATTAGACAAGGTCCATCACATTAGAGAGAAGAAAACGTACTGATGTAAATGTCATACTTACAAGTACATTCACAGTGGCACCTAGTGTTTGATCAGATATCTGGGTAATGTGGCCCAAGTAACTTGGCCCGTAAAATTCACCATCACACAGCAGATCACTTTTTTACAAGCTGGGAAGAATCACTTTGATATCCCAAAGAGGGCGGAGGTTGGCCATTTTTCTAAAGGGAGAAGTACGGCAAGTCCACACTGCGCTGTCTTCTGACTGGGTTTATTATCTGTGATTTATTCAAGTGAAAAGCCTAAGCACCAGGAAAACCTTTGCCCATTATAGTATTTAAAATACACTTAACTGGGTGTGGTAGCTCACGCCTGTCATCCCAGCACTTTGGGAGACTGAGGAGGGGGATCGCTTGAGCCCAGGAGGTCAAGACCAGCTTGGGCAATATAGTGAGACTTCATCTTTACAACAATCAAAAAATTATCCAGGTGTGGTGGTGTGTGCCTGTAGTCCCAGATATGCAAGAGGGTGAGGTGGGCGGATAGCCCAAGCCCAGAAGGTCGAGGCTGCAGTGAGCCATGACTGTGTCCCTGTACTCCAGCCTGGGTGACAGAGTGAGACCTTGTCTCTAAAAAGAAAAAAATCTATCTGTCATCTACCTGTCAAGTTGTTTATGTTTATCTACCCATCTACCTACCTACCTACCATCCCACTATCCATCTATGTGTGTATGCATCGATCCATCTATCCCTCCGTCTATGTATCTATCTGTCTGTCTAGCTCTATCCTATGTTCTATCTATCCTATGTTCTATTATCTATGTATCTATCTAATCTATCTATTCGTCTATCTTTCCATCTGTCCATCTTTCTGTCATCTATCTATATCTATCCTGTCTATCCTATCTTTGTTCTATCTATATCTATCTATTCACTTATCTATGGATCTATAGTTCAATCTATCCATCCTTCTCTCCATCCATCCATTCGTCTATTCATCTATTAAACAAATCCTTGCTTCTTTGTAGAAAGGTAATACGGGGACACTGAACACTTTAAAAACAGGAAAAGGGTAAGAATTCGCGAACAACTGATTCTTATGTCCTAAGTTGGCCACATGGGGCACTCTGGGATGAGTCCCTGTGCCTGTCTTCGCATGGGGCACAGCCTAGAACCACACACATACGCACAAGTCACACTCTGACTCGTCAACAGGAAGGCTGTGGTTGTATGAACTGCCCTGTGCTCTCCTCCCCACTTTTTATTGAGTTGGGCTCTCACTCTGTTGCCCAGGCTAGATTGCAGGGGCACGATCACGGCTCACTGCAGCCTCAACTTCCTGGGCTCTGGCAATCCTCCCTTCTCAGCCTCCCATGTAGCTGGGACCACAGGTGTGTGCCACCACACCAGGCCAATTTTTAAAATTTTCTGTAGAGACGAGGTCTCACTATGTTGCCCAAGCTGGTCTTGACCTCCCGGCCTCAAGCAATCCTCCCACCTCAGCCTCCCACAGTGCTGGATGACAGGCCTGAGCCACCATGCCTGGCCCTCCTTTTAATTTGACATGGGTGTTCCTGCTGACTCCACGGGTTTCTGCTGCCCTGACCCCTTCCTGTTCCCAGCAGGTGGAAGGGGCTGGAAGGTTCACTACACCATGCCCCAGTTCTACCCAAGGGATCAGGTGCCCTCCATGGCCAAGGTGTGTGTCTGTGCTCTGGGGTTGGCATCTCCCACCACTGACCCCTGTGGCTCTTTGAGTTATCCAGCGACCCCTCTGAGACCCGGCCTCTGACCCCTGTCTCCGAACCCCTGTACTAGGCAGTGACAGCTCGGGTGGGCAGGGTCATGTTCGAGCATCAGAAGACCCTGAGCCTGAGTCCTGCACCCCAGCGGTTCTCTGTGGGCAAGTGGCCCTGCTGTGGGCATTTCTCGTTCTGCTGGTGTCACTCAGCTGAAGACAGCACTCTCCAGAGGCCAAACCTCTGAGAGAAGACCCCAGAGAGCCACGGGGGAGGGTGGGTTGAGAAAAAAATTAACTGGGCGTACTGCCTGACAATTATAATCCCATCTCTTGGGGAGGCCAAGGCGGGAGGATTGCTTGAAGCCAGGAGTTTGAGATCAGCCTGGACAACATAGTGAGACCCCGTATCTACCAAAAATCAAAAAAAATTAGCCAGGTGTGGAGGTGTGTGTCTGTAGCACTTAGGAAAGCTAAGCCAGGAGGATTGCTTGAGGCCAGGAGGTCAAGACCAGCCTGGGCAGCATAGAAAGACCTCATCTCTATCCCCCCCAATTTTTAAAATTAGCCCGCTGCAGTGGCTCATGCCTGTAATCCCAGTGCTTTGGGAGGTCAAGGCAGGAAAATCACTTCAGCCCAGGAGTTCGAGATTAGCCTGGATTACAAAGCGAGATCCCAATACTAAAAAAAAAAAGTCAGATGAGTGAAAACATCAGAAGCCGGCCTCGGTGGCTCAGCCTGTCATTCCCGCGCCTTTGGGAGGCTGAGGTGAGTGGATGGCCTGAGCCTGCAGGTTCGAGACCCACAGGGGCAACTTGGCAAGACCTCATCTCTACAATAAATCAAAAATTAGCTGGATGTGGTAGTGCGCGCCTGTAGTTCCAGCTACTTGGAAGGCTGAGGCGGAAGGATCCCGGAGCCCAACAGGTTGAGGCTGCGGTGGCCGGGAGTGGCCACTGCACTCCTGTCTGGGCGACAGAGTGAGACTCCAACTCAAAAAAAAAAAAAAAAAGAAAGAAAGAAAACATCAGAAACAGGCACTAGGATAAACCCTGAGTCTTAGGGAAAAAGGAGGGGAGGCCCAGTTGAGTGTCTACTGGGAACTTCCTATTTCACAGATTGGAAAACTGAGGTCCAATCCTGGTCTAGGGCATGTTCACCGCAAAAGGGAAACTGAGGCAAGGACTGAGGTTGGAAATTTTTTTTTCTTTGAGTCGGGGTTTTACTCTGTCACCCAGGTTGAAGTGCAGTGACAGGATCACAACTCACTGCAGCCTTGACCTCCTGGGCTCAGGCGATCTTCCCTCCTCGGCCTCTGGAGTAGCTGGGACCACAGGCGTGTACCACCTTGCCCAGCTAATTTTTTTGTTTTTTGGAGTATCACTCTGTCGCCCAGACTGGTGGGCAGTGGCATGCTTACGGCCATCCCAGCATCATCGACCTGCTGGGCTCCAGCGACCCTTCTACCTCAGCCTTCCAAGTAGCTGGAACTACAGGCATGTGCTATCACACCTGTTAGGGTTTGGATAGGGTGAGAGTGAAGAGATGCCGGGAGGCGCAGCACCTCCGGAGCCGGCAAGCCGGAGGTGCCGCCCTGAGAACCCAGAGATCCGAGTAAATGCAAAGAACTGCGACACACAGAGGTGCGAGAGGAAAAGATTTATTTAAGAAAAGTTCACCCCCCACAGACAGGGAGTGGGCCTACACTCTAGGTGAGTGTGGCGTCATAGCCCTCCAGAGTCCTGGCTTAAATCCTTTTCTGGGAGATGTTGCACGTGACTGCCGTGACTTCTTTGTCGACCACCTGTGGATGTCTTGGAGATCCTGTGACACAGGGACACATTAATGTCTGCACACATTATCATAGCCCCTAGAGAAGGGCGTGACAAGAATTCTCATTCTCCTGCACCTTCCCGAATGACATTCCTTAGAGCTCATGGAAGATGCACTTCCCCTTATCTCCTAGGCACTCCCAGTGGGTAGCTTTGGGGATCTGTGGCTTCCCTGTAGATAGTACCCAATTTCCTGGGAGATTGAATCCCCACTTGCTCTCCCTCTGAGCGGTCATAACTTTTGTAATTACAAATTTCGTGACTTTTACAATCCTTGCCCAATGCATGATGTTTTAGGCCTTGTAAATTCCCTTTACTCTAGGCAAGCTTGATTGCCACTATGAGATATCTCTGATACCTGGAAGTCTGTTTCTGAAAAGACAAAGTCGGTAAAGTTAATTTTACCTGAAGTGTGCATTTCTCCAAAAGCATAGCTTCTACTTTCTCATCGTGTCAGGGTTTAAGAACAAGATGAAAAATGGTTTCTCACTCTCAGTCTGTCCTTTCAACGCCCAGCTAATTTTTGATTTATTATAGAGACAAGGTCTCGCCAAGGTGCCCGGGCTGGTCTCGAACCTGCGGGCTCAGGCAATCCACTTGCCTCCGCCTCCCAAAGTGCTGGGATTACAGGCTGAGCCACTGAGTCCAGTAATTTTTTTTTTTTTTTTTTGTAAAGAGGAGGTCTCATTATGTTGCCCAGGCTGTTCTCAAACTCTGGCCTCAAGTGATCCTCCTGCTTCGACCTCCCTGAGTGCTGGGATCTCAGGTGTGAACCGAGGCAGGGTAGCTAGTGCAGGTTAGGCACTGATAGATACATTTCTTGTAGGCGTGTTTTAGAAAGTGTCCAGACATTCTGAGTGGCCCTGGGGGCTGAAATGTGAATTTAGTGTGGACCCCCAGTACACCCCACTCAACAAAGGAAAACTCCATCAAGATGGTTGCAGTGACACAATCACGGCTCACCGCTGCTTTGACCTCCTGGGCTCAAGCAATCCTCCCACTTTACCTTTGAGCCCATGATTTTGTGTATTCAAAAGTCTGGTCTCCCTGGAAAAGACCTCACCTCCACCCATCAGAGAGATGTCAGTCTCTCCATCACCTGGGCCCCACCCTCTTCAGCACATCAGTCATGGCGAAGGTATCTCAGGCATATTGGAAAAAGCAAAAAGCACAGTTTTTCTGGCATGTCTCTCCATCTGTCCCTTCTTCTTTCTCTAGTAAACTGTTTGGTTTTTTTTTTTTTTGAGTCAGAGTCTCCATTTGTCACTCAGGCTGGAGTGCAGTGGCACTCTCACGGCCACCGCAGCCTCAACCTGCTAAGCTCACATGATCCTTCTGCCTCAGCCTTCCAAGTAGCTGAAACTACAGGCACGTACCACCATGCCTGGCTAATTTTTTGATTTATTCTAGAGACGAGGTCTCACCAAGTTGCCCAGGCTAGTCTCGAACCCCTGAGCTTAGGCAATTCTCTTGCCTTGGCCTCCCAAAGTGCTGGGATTACAGCTTGAGCCAATGCGCCTGGCTAATAAACTGTTTTAAAACTTTGCTGGCAGCCGGGCTCGGTGGCTCAGCCTGTAATCCCGTGCCTTTGGGAGGCTGAGGTGAGTGGATTGCCTGAGGCGGGCGTGGTAGCACATGCCTGTAATTCCGGCTACTTGGAAGGCTGAGGTGGAAGGATCTCCGGAGCCCAGCAGCTTGAGGCTGCGGTGGCCAGGAGCGGCCACTGCACCCCAGTCTGGGCGACGGAGTGAGACCCCAACTCAAAAAAAAAAAACTTTGCTGGCCACTCTAAAATTCATTTTAAGGGTCAGGCATGGTGGCTCACACCTGTCACCTCAGCACTTTGGGAGGCTGAGGTGGATTACCTGAGCCGAGGGGTTCGTGACCAGCCTGGGCATCACATCAAGACCTCATCTCTACAATAAATTAAAAAAAACTTAACCAGGTGTGGTGGTGGCACCTGTAGTCCCGGCTACTCAGGAGGCTGAGGTGGAAGGATTGCCTGAGCCCAATAGGTCGAGGCTGCAGTGACGTGTGATCCTGCCACTGCACTCCAGCCTGGGCAACACAGTGAGACCCCGACTCAAACATTGTTTTAAAAATCAGTTTTGGGTCGCACCTCACCCGGCATCATCGTCTCCTGTTCATCAATTGGCTTCGTACCAGTTATTTTTGCAGGGTAATTTTAAGGGGCAAACAGCCCTGGTCTCACCCCTGCTGTTCTAGTCTTTGACTCTTGGCTAAGATGATGAGGGGTTGATTAAAGCCAGACCTTTCCTGGTGACCCCACGGTCTGTTTATTTGCTTAAAGTTTGCAGGTTTGCAACAGACCTCACCGGTTGGACAGGCTGGCTGGCTTTGGGGGAGGGCAGTGAGCAAGATCTTCCCTCATCCTGTTAATGTTTGTTTTGAGCTTTTCTGAATTCAAGGATCCTCTCACCATCATTTTTTTCCCCCAATTTTTTATTGTAGAGACAGGGTCTCACTATGTTGCCTAGATTGGTCTCGAACTCCTGGTTTCAAGCGATCTTCCTGCCTTGGCCTCTCAAAGTGCTGGAATGACTTGTGTCAGAGCCACCATGCCTGGCAACTTTCTTTTTTTTTTTACCTTTTTGCACAGATGCGATCTTACTGTGTTGCTCCAGGCTGGTCTCGAAATTTCAGCCTCAAGCAATACTCCTGCTTCAGTCTCCCAAAGTGCTAGGATGACAAGTATGGGCCACAGTGCCTGACCAACTCCCACCATCTTTGGTGCCTCAATCCCAAAACAGAAACTCATGCACAAACCTGTTGTTTTCCATTCCCTTATCTTCACAAAGCATCTCCCCTGCTGATCTGCAAAATTCCTTGGATAACTGCAAATCACCAGTTATCTGTGACCTGTAAGCCCCTGCTGGGACATGCCCTCCCCTTCCTGGGCCATCAATGAAGTTGTTTTTTTTTTTCTCTGAGTTGGAA
>NW_007232011.1:302620-311877 GCF_000164805.1 Carlito syrichta
CTACCACGCCCGGCTGATTTTTTGATTTATTGTAGAGATGAAGTCTCGCCAAGTTGCCCAAGCAGGTCTCGAACCTGCGGGCTCGGGCAATCCACTCACCTCAGCCTCCCAAGGTGCGGGATTACAGGCTGAGTTACCAAGCCCGGCTAATGAAGTTATTACTTGTGTTGATTTGTGCTTTATTTGTAAGTTCTCCTGCTCTAAAATGATATAACCAAACTGAAATTCTTGTGTTTTTTTTTTTTTTGAGTTGGAGTCTCACTCTGTCACCCAGGTTGGAGTGCCGTGGCATGATCATGGTTCACCGCAGCCTTGACCTCCTGGCCTCAAGTGATTCTTCCACTTCAGCCTCCCAAGTAACTGGAACCACAAGGCGTGCACCACCACACCTGCCTAATTTTTTGATTCATTGTAGAGACGAGGTTTCGCCAAGTTGCCCAGGCTGGTCTCAAACCCTTGAGTTCAAGCAATCCTCTGACCTGGGCCTCCCAAAGTGCTGGGATGTCAGGCGTGAGCCACCACGGCTGGCCTACCTCACACAGATGTTTTAGAAACCACCAAAATATTCTCACACTTCTCACATATTGGTTTTTATCACAAATCACAGCTCCTGGCATATACAGAGAACTCAGTAAGATGAATAAATGAATTAATGATACTGACAAAGCATAGCTCAGAGAATGGGTAGCTTCCCTACAGAGACTTACGAGATCCCAAAGGGCTCAAAGCAGACAGTTCTACCCATTCGACGGTGACTAGCAATTCTGCCAAAATCCATCTGAGGAGTTCTTGTTGGAATGTATTCCTTCCACCTGGCTGTAACGTTGAGTCCTTTAACAAACCTCCAGCCTCCTTGCTTCCTTCCCTTCTCAGCCTCTACTATTTTGTTATCTATTTTACTTGTGCGAGACCAGCCTTCGAGACGCCTTTTCCACTGCCAAAACAGTTTTTGGATCCATCCCCGTTGATGTCTTTTAGTGCTTTTGCCGTTTTTTGTTCCACCACTTCCATAACTGCAAAATGTTCCTTCTCCTTCAAGGACTTTTTAAATCCGGAAGCTGATAATGATATATGAGGCCATTCTGAATGGCTAGAAGGAGGATGAGGAATGTTCCCAATGCAGAGAAATATTAAGTGCTTGAGACAACAGATGTGTTAATTATCTGCATCTGAATATTTGTAAATATTATCTGTCAATTTAAAATTGGCCAGCCGCAGTGGTTCACGCCTGTAATTCCAGTGCTCTGGGAGGCTGAGGTGGGGGGATCGCTTGAGGCCAGGAGTCTGAAACCAGCCTGGGCAATATAGCAAGACCCCATCTCTATTAGAATATGTGTGTGTGTGTGCGTGTATGTGTATAGATACAAATATTTTAGATTTCACTCTGCCACCCAGGCTGGAGGTCAGTGGCACGATCACGCTCACAAAGGCTTCAATCTCCTGGGCTCTGGCAGTCCACCCACCGCAGCCTGCCGAGTAGCTGCGACTACAAGCACAAGTCACCATGCCCGGCTAATTTTTTGATTTATTGTAGAGATGAAGTCTCGCCACGTTGCCCAGGCTGGCCTTGAACCCAGGGGCTCAAGCAATCCTCCCTCCTTGGCCTCCCAGAGTGCTGAGATGACAGGCGTGAGCCACTGTGCCCAGTCATGAACAAATAATTTTAAAAACTAAAACTTATTGTTGGACAAGTCAGTCACTTTCCCCCTGTCCAATCTAAAATACAATTTTGAATTCTCAGGATACACGCTAGAAAGAGACCACATGGCTGCTTTTGAAAAAAAAAAAATTTAATTTAAACGCATTCCTCTGTCCAAATGTCATGATATGTACCAGGAAGCACAGCAGAATTCCATACGGAATGTAAGTGGGGGACCCAAAAAGCCCCCACAACTACCTTTTAGAGGGTGGGCCCCTTGGAGTGGAGCCTTCCCTCCTAGGTGAGTGTTCTTGGAACCCATCAGCATCGGTAGACCAGCTGGCGTTGTTGCGAGAGACTGTGAATTGTTTCTCGAGACCCTTTCAACGCGTTTGCCCATTGCATGAGGGGTGATGGATGAGCATGCCTGCCCACACCGTGCTGAGTGTTCAGCAGCTTTTGACTCAGAATGGCATGACCCATGCCCCAACCTCCCTCTTCTACCTGATCTCATGCTGAGTGACTTTTTTGCTGTTTCCCAGATGAAAAAAGTCCTCAAAGGGAAATATTTTGTCTATGTGAAAAAGGCGAAACAAACAATGGCAGAAGCACTAGAAGGCATCAATGTGGACGAGTTCAAAAACTGTTTTGAGCAGTAGAAAAATCATCCCGATAGGTGTATTGCATTCAACAGAGAGGACTTTGGAGCGGACTGAAATCTAAACATGGGAGAATAAATACACAATGTTTTAACAAATAAATTCTGGGTATTTTGGGGTCCACCCTTGTATACCATGAGCCAATGAACCATTGCTTGTGAACATGAATTCTCATCTTCAGAGAAGGTGAGATGGACCCAAAGACTCATTTTTCTAGAATAATCTCTCAAGTGTGGTAGACCAAAGGCTTCTTTTTTTCATAGCACAAAACAACAGCATCGACCACTGACATTCTTTCCCTGAAACCTATGAAGACAACACTTTGAGGGCGATTACCACCCTACCCAACCCATGTCAGGCTACACCCATCTGGCTATTTTTAATTAACCCCTGGAAAATCTTAGGCTACATTTCCCACCAAGACTGCAGATTATTATATTCATTTAGTTAGTTTTATATTTAATTTATTGTCTTTTTTTGGTAAAGACAGGATCTTGCTATGTTGCCCAGCTGGTCTTGACCTCATGGGCTCAAGCAATCCTCCCGCCTCGGCCTTCCGAGTAGCTGGGACTACAGGCATGCACCACCACACCCAGCTAACTTTTTTTATTTTTGTGTAGACTCAAGGTCTAGCTATGTTGCCCAGGCTGGTCTTGACCTCCTGAGCTCAAGCAATTCCCCTGCCTTGGCCTTCCAAAGTGCGGGGATGACAGGCATGGGCACCATGCCCAGTCAAGACTGCAGATTAATTAGTTTACTTATCGTTATATTTTTATGTATTTATTTTTTAGAGACAAGGTCTCATGATGCTGCCCAGTCTGGCCTCGAACTCCTGGCCTCAAGCGATTCTCCTGCCTCAGCCTCCCAAAGCACTGGGATGAGAGTTGTGAGCTGCCACACTCAGCCAAGACCACAGATTATAAACCACCAGGGTGGAAAAAGAGACAATTCTTCCCCAATCCCTCACCTTGATCAAGCCAACACCACACAGAAGGTCACAGACTCACACATGGATTCCTCTAGCTAAAGGGGCTGAGTTTCTTTCAATTCCATCTCGGAGTTTCACTTTGCTTTTCCACAGTGCGTGTGCAAGCAACAGATCATTCAGCAGCTTCAAAAATCACAATTTGCCCCTCTTCGTTTCAATAGTGCCCATTTTTAATGATAACTGCATAGGTCACTAACAGCCAGCTGTTGAGACGGTCAGCACACAGCGTTCATTTGTTCTCAAAGATGTCTCCAAATATGAGGCTCTCTCGTGGAAGAATCTGTCCCGACTCATAAGGCTGAGAATCCTCCCAGAAGAGCCAAGTCAAAATGGCACAGTGATTTCATAAGTTATTGAGAACTGAGGTAGTGAGAGAAAAACCAGGCTCAATGTCATTGAGGGTAATTAACTGCAAAACTGATAATATGCCTGTCATCCCAGCATTTGGGGAGGCTGAGGCAGGAGGACAGCTTGAGTTTAGGAGTTTGAGACTAGCCTGTGCAACATCACAAGACCTCGTCTCTACAAAAAAATTTTAAAAATTAGCTGGGCATGGTGGCGCATGCCTGTAATCCCAGTTATTTGGGAGGCTGAGGTGGGAGGATGGCCTGAGCCCAGGAGCTCAAGGCTGCAGTGAGCTGTGATTGCACCACTGCTCTCCAGCCTAGGCCACAGAGTGAGACCCTCACTCAAAAAGATTAAAAAAGAGTTTATATCCCCCCAGTCGGCTCAAATCTTTCTCCCCAATGCCCTCTAAAAGTGGGATTTCCATCAATGGCACTGGGACGTCCCGTTAGGATTTAGAGCAGGAAATACCACAGTCATGATATTTCTCAGACACACTTTGCAAAATCTAAATTCAAGTCAAACCTAGATATCTAATCATTCACTTACCCTAGAAAAATTGGGCCTTTCTTTTTTTTTTTTTTTTTTTTCTTCACTCGAGTCAGAGTCTCACTGTGTTGCCCAGGCTGGAGTGCAGTGGCACGAACATGGCTCACTGCAGCCTCGACCTCCTGGGCTCAGGCAATCCTCCCACATCTGCCTCCCAAGTAGCTGGGAATACAGGCATACACCACCATACCTGGATAATTTTTTTGATTTTTGTAGAGACAAGGTCTCACTGTGTTGCCCAGGCTGGTCTCACACTCCTGGCCTCAAGTGATCCTCCCTCCTCGGCCTCACAAAGTGCTGGGCTGACAGGCGTAAGCCACTAAGACCAGCCTTTCAAATTCAAAGGACTGGAGGTATTGAATGCGTAGACTAGCAATGAACTTAGTGACAGAAGGACATTTGCAGTGTCGTTTAACTCTATATAGGATCGATCTGAGTGGACTCTACAAAACAACTTTAGTAGCCGTACAAGAATAGCACAGCCACTCTCAAGGGTCTCCTAGATTTTAATCATTGCTCACTTTTGCTGATGATCTTAAAGGAAAAACTTCCCTCCCTGAGAAGCCCAGAAGGCATGGGTAGCTTGGATCAGCAGGGGGGCTTCAAGCTGGGTTTTTTGTTTTTGAGTTGGGGTCTCTCACTCTGTTGCCCAGGCTGGAGTGCAGTGGCATGATCACGACTCATCGCAGGCATAACCTTCTGGGCTCAGGTGACCCTCCCACTTCAGTCTCCCAAATAGCTGGGACTATAGGCGCATGCCACCAAGCCTGGCTAATTTTTATTTTTTAAATTTTTTGTAGAGATGAGGGCTTGTTATGTTGCCCAGACTGGTCTGGAACTGCGGGATCAAGGAATCCTCTCACCTTGGTCTCCCAAAGTACTGGAATGGCAGGCGTGAACCACTGTGTCCAGCCTAAGTAGAGAGTTTTTTTTTTTTTTTAATAATTTTTTCTTCTCTTTTTTTATAGAAACTGTGGGGTCTTGCTAGATTGCTTGGGCTGGTATCTAATTTTTGGGATCAGGTGTGAGCCACCACATCCAACCTAAGTAGACAGTTTTTTTTTTTTTTTAAGAATTTATTTTTTAGAAACGGTGGGTTCTCACTATGTTGCCCAGGCTGGTCTCGAACTCCTGGCCTCAAGCAGTCCTCCAACCTCAGCCTCCCAGTGTGTTGGGAGCTATGAACAGCTATGACAGCTATGAACCACTATGCCTGGGCCTAAGCTAGATTTTAAAAAAATTATCTACTTTTTTTTCGGGTGAGGCACTCAAATGAGTTCACCATACATAGAGACTCATGGCTCCAAAGGAACAGAGGACATTCCCACCCAATAATGGAACATTGTCTAACCACACACAGCACAAAGCAGCAGCAGCCATTACTGCAGAAAGCGGTCCAGCTTCTCCTGGATCCGGGCGAACGCATCCTTCCCCAAGTAGTCTATACGGCCCTCCTCCCATTTTCTTCTCTCTTCCTCGGGACTCAGTTCCTTGACCTTCTCTTCGATGGAAATCTCCGAGACAGAGATGGCCAGGTCAACCTAGGGAAACAAGCCAGCAGGGAGATCGTTTTGTTGTTGTTATTTGAGTTGGGGTCTCACTGAGTCGCCCAGGCTGGAGTGCAGTGGCATGATCACAGCGCCCCACAGCCGTGACCTCCGAGGCTCAGGCGTTCCTCCCACCTCAGCCTCCCAAGTAGCTACAGGCGTGTGCCACCATGACTGTCTTTTTTTTTTCCTATAGGGATGAGGTCTCACTATGTTGCCCAGGCTGGTCTTGAAATGTTGGCCTCAAGCAATCCTTCTGCCTTGGCCTCCCAAAGTACTGGGATTATCTGCACCTGGCCTCAACTGTGCTTTTAAAATTGAGTAATATATTTTACACACCCAGTGTTAGACTGCATTAACACTTCATTGTTATGGTTTTTTTCTTTTTCTTTTGGTATTTTTTTAAGAGTGGGAGTCTAACTCTCTCTCCCAGGTTGCAGTGCAGTGGTACAATCACTGCTCACCATAGCCTCAACCACCAGGGCTCAGGCGATACTCCCAGCTCAACCTCCTGAGTAACTGGGACTACAGGTGCATGCCACCACATCCAGCTCTTTTTTTATTATTTTCTGTAGAGATGGGGTCTTGCTATGTTGCCCAGGCTGATCTCGAACTCCTGGACTAAAGGGATCCTCTTGCCTCAGCCTCCCAAATAGCTGGAACTGCACACACACTACCCTGCCTGCTTTTTTGTTGTTGTTGTTGTTGTTTAATTTTTTTGGAGAGACGAGTTCTTACTATGTTGCCTGGTCTGGTTTCGAACTCCTGGGCTCAAGCGATCCTGCTTTCTTGGCCTTCCAAAGTGTTGGGATGACAGACATGAGTCACCATGCCTGGCCTAGAGATGATGGGTTTCGAAGTTCTCTGTCAGAGAGGGAACTTCCATGTGGCTTAGGATTCAACAAAAAATATCAACCTCTGTTCTTTTTTTTTTTTGAGTTAGAGTCTCACTCTGTCTCCCAGACTGGAGTGCAGTGGCACGCTCCTGGCCATCGCAGCCTCGACCTGCTGGGCTCCGGTGATCCTTCTGCCTCAGCCTTCCCAGTAGCCGGAACTACAGGCGCGTGCTACCACGCCCGGCTCATTTTTTTGATTTATTGTAGAGATGAGGTCTCGCCAAGTTGAGACCCAGGTGGGTCTCAAACCGTGGGCTCAGGCAATCCACTCACCTCAGCTTCCCAAAGCGCAGGATTACAGGCTGAGACACCGAGCCTGGCTCAATCTCCATTCTTAAGGGAGAGTTTGCATCCTGAGTGCTTTTTGCTGGAACTAACACACACTAGGTCTTACATAGTAGGCTTAGAAGAAGATTATTATTGCCCAAGTTTTTTGAAATTTCATAAAAAGTATACGAGATTGCTGTTTCCTAAGAATTGTTTTAGGGCACTGGGCACCATGGCTCATGCTTGTAATACCAGCACTTTTGGAGGCCAAAGCAGGAGGATCACTGGAGGCCAGGAATTTGAGACCAGCCTAGGCAACATAGTAAGACCTCATCTCTACAAAAACAAAATAAAAAAGTTAGCCGGGCATGGTAGCACACACCTGTAGTCCCAGCTACTCAGGAGGCTGAGGCAGGAGAATCACCTAAGTCCTGGAGGTTGAGGCTGCTGTAGCCATGATTGTGCCACAGAATTTTTAAAGGGTTTTTACATATATGACTCTACTTTCTACAGTCATTCTCATTTCTTTTATTGCAAATAGAGCCATCTTATTAATCAAAGAGATGACAAGAATTAAGGGGCAAAAAACCTCACGAAGTCCACTCTATAATAGTCTAGCATTCCCCCCGCTAAGAATACTTGTATTTAAACCCAAGGGGGAGAAACTCCTGAGAGAGTAACATCTAGAATTACATCTTTCCACCCCTCGTAGTTTTCAAGTCAAAACAGCACTAATGATTGCAATATTCATGATGACAGGAGACGTGTATCCAAGAAGACAACACAGTCCTCTGATTTTAGGAAGTAGAGCATGGGGGTCCTTTATAAGATAGTGGGGACCCTTGGGAGGAAATCAAAAGGCCCCAGTTCATCAAATGAATGTCTGAGAGTCCACTCAAGTTTACAAGCCAGGCACTCACTAGGGTTTCTTCCAGATGACTTTCCTGTCTAATCATTCCCTGCTTCCTCCCTTCAGTTCTTTGGGGTGGATAACCCTGTCTCCATCTCATCTATCTATCTTTCTTTCTTTTATCCATCCATCCATCCTATCTATCAATCACTACCTATCCATCATGTCTACTATCTATCTATTGACCATTCATCTATCTATCTATCCTATCCATTATCCTACCTATCTTCTATTTATCTTTTAATCAATCTATCATCTATCTGCCTATTTATCATCTTATCCATCTATCAATCTATCAACCATTCATCTGTCATCAGTCTATATTTCTATCTATCATCTATCTACCTATCACCTATCCACCTGTCATCTGTCTGTCTGTCATGTATCAAATAAATGTTCAAAAAAGTAATACACTCACCCAATATCCAAAACCGACCACACAACTGAGGTGTCCAAGGCAGGCGTGCCCTACTTCACACTGATGCTCCATCACCCAATAATATAATAATGACAGATTCAACTCAAGGAGCCTCAAAATTATCCTTCTGAAGGGATAAACTCACACTTTATAACAAGTGGAGTTTCAGAAGTCCTGACACCCACAGCTCTAGAGAAATAGTTTAGAATGCTGCATTTGGCATTTATGAGACTGAACGAGTAAGGATGAAAAAAAGGTGTCCATATTTTCCCCAAAGTGGCATCTGGTGAAGGCAGTTAGCAAATGAAAATATTAGGTCGCATTCTAAATACATGTTCAGGCCAGGTGTGGTAGCTCATGCCTGTTATCCTAGCACTTTGGGAGGCCAAGGCGGGAGGATTGCTTGAGTTCAGGAGGTTGATACCCAGACTGGGCAACAGCGCCAGACTCTGTCTCTACAATAATTTAAAATATTAGCTGGGCATGGTAGAACGCATCTGTGGTCCCAGCTACTCAGGAGGCTGGGGTGGAAGAATTGTCTGAGCTCAGGAGATCAAAGCTGCAATGAGCCGTGTTCGTACCACCGTGCTCCTGCCTGGGTGACAGAGTGAGGCATCGACTCAAATAAATAGATAGATACACATTCAATACTAACTTTCAGCCTAAATCCAACACCCAGCTTTATAGTTACACATACTATTACTTAAAGACCAAAAGGTTAACATCAGGGCATGCTTGGAAAAAGAAAAGGTTAGCACTAAGTATGTCTAGGAAGAGAGTTTAAGGTGAGAACAACTGTGAAAGGTAGGAGAAATAAGAAGGATGCATTTCATTTCATTGTGAGAGAAGAAATCGTTTGCATGCTTGATTTGATATGAACATTCACCCATTAAATTTGCCAGCTCTTACAATTAATTCTCTTCATTTCAGAAAAGAGATTGCTGTGCATTAATTTTCAGAGCCCCTGAATTTTCCTTCAATTTTTTTTTTTGAGTTGGAGTCTCACTCTGTCGCCCAGACTGTAGTGCAGTGGCCGCTC
>NW_007232011.1:312013-315097 GCF_000164805.1 Carlito syrichta
CCCGCGGGCTCAGGCAATCCACTCACCTCAGCCTCCCAAGGCGCGGGATTATAGGCTGAGCCACTGAACCCGGCTCCTTCAATTATTATTATTTTTATTTTTGTGTCAGGGTCTCACTCAGTCACCCAGGCTGGAGTTCAGTGGCCTGATCCCGGCTCTTCACAACCTTCATCGCTGGGGCTGAGGCGACCCTCCTGCCCCAGCCTCTGAGTAGCTGGGACTACAGGTATGTGCCACCACACCTGGCTCATTTTCTGATTTTTTGTAGAGACAAAGACTCATCATGTTGCCCAGCTGGTCTCAAACTCCCAAGCCCAAGTGATCCCCGCCTCTGCCTCCCAAAGTGCTGGGATGACAGGCATGAACCAAAGCACCCACATTCAATGAACTTTTGTGGAACAGCTGTTAAGAGAGAGAAACTGTGATCATCAGAGTCAAAGGCAGGAAAGAGTGAACCCACAGGCAAATGAGGAAAGAAGACAGACAGATCGAAGACACCAGGAGAGGCAGGCAGATTCTTTTCTCAACAAAATGAAGCTGAAATTGAGTTAACGTTGGTTGCATGTGGACAAGCCTACCCAGGAGCATTGGACAAGGCAAAGGATTCAGGTATCACCTCTAAAGCGTCCAGAGGACTGGGGTCTCCGATGACTTCTTGGTTTGGTTCCAAGGTTTCCTCAGAGGGGTCACTTTCCGCTTTATTTGTTGGATGCTAGAAACACAACTATTCCATGGTTAGTCTGTGGTGGGCTGCAGAGAACTGTGGTGTTAATCTAAATGACAGAGAACTGTTTGTTCTGGGGAAAGTAGAGTCAATTAAAGGGACGTGCTTGATAATTCTTGCTTCTTTCTTTTCTTCTTTCCTTCCTTCCATTTTTTTTTTTTTTAAAGTTGGGATCTTGCTATCTTGTCCAGGCTGGAGTCCAGTGGCACAATCATGGCTCACTGCAGCCTCGACCTCCTGGCCTCAAGCAATCCTCCTGTCTCAGCCTCCCAAGTGGCTGGGACTACAGATGTGTGCCACCAGGTCCAGCTAATTTGTTTATTTATTTATTTTTTGTAGAGGTGAGGTGTCACTATGTTGTCCAGACTGGTCTTAAACTCCTGGACTCAAGCGATCCTCCCACCACGGCCTCCCGAAGTGCTGGGATGACAGGCGTGAGCCACTGTGCCCGGCTGACACTGATTTCTGGAAGGTTGAAATAGCTAATCCTCACCACTCCTCACTTTTTATGAGCCTCATACCACTTCTTAGACAAGATGAGAGGCTACAAGTTCTTATAGGATTTATCAAAGTCAACTTATGAGAGAGGGAGTTTGATGAGAAGATGCCAAAAACCTACAGAAGAATTTTGCTAAGATCGTCTCTCCATGATAGTAAAAAAAGAATGTGTGTAAAGTCCGTGTTCTGATGATGGGTGGTGTTAAAATCCTAGATTCGTGAAGCAAATTTAGAATAAAAAAGAATTAAGATAAAATTCATACTTTTTTTTGGGTAGACGAAGTCTTGGTATGTTGTCCATACTGGTTTTGAACTCTTGGCCTCAAGTGATCCTCCTACCTCAGCCTCCCAAAGTGCTGACAGGTGTGAGCCACTGTGCCCAGCCTCATATTTCTTAAATATTGATTTTAGGCCCAGGTGTAAGCCTTACCAAAAATTTTTAAAAATTAAGGGAGACATCGATGCGATCGTGACGTACGTTTTTGTCCTGATTCTTCTTAAAACAGGTAGAAAAGGGAGAACAAGTTTGAATAGACAACCAGAGACATTATCTGCCTGGATAATAGAAAAATGGACGAACCACAACAGAACTTATTCCAGGCTGCAAAAACCATTCCGAAAGAACATAAGAGGATTTTTGTTTCTTTCCAGTTAGAGTCTTTCTCTGTGGCCCAGGCTGCAGTGCAGTGGGGCATAGTCACGGCTCACTGCAGCCTCAACCTCCTGGGCTCAGGCCGTCCTCCCCCCTCAGCCTCCTGAGTAAACAGGGACTACAAGTATGCACCAAAAATCTCGAATAATTTTAAAAATTTCTTGTAGAGATGGGGTCTCATGCTGCTGCCCAGCCTGGTCTTGAACCCCTGGGCTCAAGCGATCCTCCCACCTCGGCCTCCCAAAGTGTGAGATGACAGGCGTGAGCCACCACGCCCAGCCAAAGAATTTTAAGAAGCATATGGCACCTTCTTTGGTAGGTAATGAGTATAGACACTCTTGAGAAAACAAGCAAGGACAGCCAGACGTGGCTTAGTAGTATAAACGAGGTATACCGAGGCAGTGTGTGTTTCTGTGAGGTCTGCCAGTTGAGGGGAGGGCTGGGGCAGCGGGTCACACGGAGTTCCAGCAGCAGCAGGAGTCTCCATCTCAGGGCGGCCTGTCGTCTGCCACAAAGAAAGAGAGTAAGGCACGTTAGGTCAAGCCTTCATGTGGATAAACACAGACGGACAGAAAACACCCACTTGATCTTCCTCTGCCTCTGTGAAGCGAGTGCAGCTTGATAGGGACTAGGTCTGGGGCAGACTGATAGGCTCACAGATACCTGTCTCTTCTTCTCCAGCTCTCTCCTCCTCTTCTCCTCCCATCCTCTTCTCTTCCTCTTTCTTTTCCTCTTCCTCCTTCTTCTCTTTCCTTCCTCTTCCTCCTCCTTCTTCCTCCTCTGCCTCCTCCTTTCCTACCCCATTATCATCCTCTTCTTCTTCTTTCTTCTCATCATCCTCCTTTTCCTCCCCTGCTCTACTTCCTCCTCTTCTTCTCCTTCTATCTTCTTCCCCTTCTTTTTCTTTGTTTTCCTCTTCCTCCCCCTCCTCTTCTTCTTCCTCCTTCTTCCTGTTCTCTTTCCTTTTCTTTCTTCTTTCCCCCCCCCTCTTTTTTTTTTTTTTGAGTTGGAGTCTCACTGTCACCCAGACTGGAGTGTAATGGCCGCTCCCGGCCACCGCAGCCGGGATCTGCTGGGCTCCGGCGATCCTTCCGCCTCAGCCTTCCGAGTAGCCGGAATTACAGGCGCGCGCTACCACGCCCGGCTGATTTTTTGATTTATTGTAGAGATGAGGTCTCGCTGCCCAGGCGGGTCTTGAACCCGGGGGCTC
>NW_007232011.1:315117-340371 GCF_000164805.1 Carlito syrichta
CTCACCTCAGCCTCCCAAAGGCACGGGATTACAGGCTGAGCCACCAAGCCCGGCTCCCCCTCTTCTTTATCCTCTTCATGTTCTTCCTTCTTCTTTCTTCTTTTTCTCTCTTCCTCCTCCCCTTTCTCCTTTTGTCGTCGTCGACCTCCTCCCCTCTCTCTTCTCTTCCTTCTTTCCCTTCCATCTTTCATCTTTCTTCATTCTTCTCATACTCAAGTGCATTTTGTAGCCTCCTCACCCCCAGGCAAGTCCACGTGAGCGATCCTCACCAAGGGGACTGAGCGGATGAGAGGCTGCAATGTGGTCACCTCCAGGCTGGCCAGTGAGCAGGAATGAGTTTTTCCTGCCCTCTCTTATTCCACCAGCCAGGTGATGACTGAGCTCCGTCCACCCAGTCTTCACTGAGGCTACATGAGAAAATAAAACTCCACAGAAAATGAATCAGGTGACTGTTGTCTCAACTCCCCCAAGGATAGTGCATTCAAGATGTGGAACAGATAAGTTATCAAAATTTTTTGTAGAGCTGGGGTCTCACTATGTTGCCCAGGCTGGTCTTGAACTCTTGGCCTTAAGCATTCCTCCTTCCTCACCATCCCAAAGTGCTGGGATGACAGGCATGAGCCATCACGTCTGCCCTGGAAGAAATAACTTAATGCATCACAGATTATGGCTACCTTCAGCATGAGGGCTAGTCCTCCTAGGGAGTCTCACTTGACAAGGGCTGCCCAAGAAGAAGTCAGGGTGAAGCACTAAGAAGATCCTGGATCCTTTAGAGACCATGTGGAGCAGAGGGTACCTTTGCCACCCCAACCCACTGCAACACAAACAAGAAATAAACTTTTATGTCTTTGGGGCTGTTTGTTATAGCAGCTAGCCTTTGCTGACAGACACGGTGTCAGGAAGCAGCTCTGTGCCCTTAAGCTGCAGTCCCTGAGAGGTCTAAAAGCAACAGAGACAAGAGAACATTGGCATCCATGTGGCTCCTTGCTGAAAACATACTGCAGAATTTTGGGGAGGTAGAGGAGGCCCTCAACGTGGGCCCCTCTTGCCTGGGCCAGGTTGACTTACAAGAGCCCTAATTCTTCAAATGCAGATTCCCAGGCCATGGTTCCAGAGATTTTTGAGTGAGTTCAGCTCGGATGGAAATAAGTCACTGGGTTACAGAGCTTTTGGACTGTTTTAGAAGAAAGCTTAGCTCATTCCCATGTTAACTGAGGCATGACTGCATGCATTTCACAGATATTTTGGAGAGGCGGGTAGTGAGGACAAAATAGTGGACTGCACTGTCATGAAGCTTCTTGTCAAAGAAGAGAGACCATCAACAAATGAATAAAAAAAAACCATGAGAAATTCTAGGAAAAAAATGACAGAGAAGCATGAGACTTGTTACAAAGAGACACATCATCTAGTCTGGAGAGGGAGAAATTCCTGAGAGAGTAACATCTGGACCTGAGGGATGAGTAGGCGTCCACGAGGGAGGATGACTGCAGATGAAGAAGAGGAGGAAGAAAATGCTGGAAAGTGGACGTGAAAACAGGTCAGCGAGTGCCAATGCCTGAGGCACAGGAAAGAAAGCACCTTTTAAAAAAATGAACATAAGTTATTTGCAAATTCAGAAAAAAACAACTTCATCAAAACTTGTTTGGTTTTTTTTTTTTGAGTCAGAGTCTTACTCTGTTGCCCAGGCTGGAGGGCAGTGGCACGCTCATGGCCACCACAGCCTCAACCTGCAGGCCTCAGGCAATCCTCCTGACTCAGCCTTCCAAGTAGCTGGAACCACAGGCACAAGCAACTGCACCTGGCTAACTTTTCTCGATTTATTGTGGAAATGAGGTCTCGCCAAGTTGCTTAGGCTGGTCTCAAACCCGTGGGCTCAGGCCATCCTCTCACCTCAGCCTCCCAAAGTGCTGGGATTATAGGCGTGAGCCACGGCGCCCGCCTATATACTTGTTTCTTTTTTTGTTGATTTTCATTTTGCTTTGTTCTTTCGTTTGTGTTTTGAGACAAAGTCTCAGTCTCTGAACCAAGCTGGAGTATAGTCTGGTAATCATAGTTCACTGAGGCCTCGACCTCCTGGCCTCTAGCAAGCCTCCTGCCTCAGCCTCTTGAGTTGCTGGGACTACAATTGTGCCTCCACTCCTGGCACGCAATTAGTACTTACTATGCTGCTCAAGTTGGCTATGACCTTTTGGGCTCAAATAGTCATCCCACCTCAGCTTCCCAAAATGTTGAAAAGTACAGGTGTGACCCACGGTGCCCAGCCACGAACTTTTTTTTCCAACAAATGTTGACATTTCTAACCCTGAATTTGAAAATGCAATTTAAATAACTCACAGAAGAAAATGGAATGGTGGCTTGCAGTGGGCTGGAGGATTAGAATGGGGAGGCGTTTGGTCGAGGGGTACAAAGTTTCAGTTATACAAGATGAGTAGATTCTGGAGACCTAACATACAGCACAGTGACCACAATTGATATTAATACAGCATTGCATACTTGAAGTGGTCTAAGAGGATTGGTCTTAAGTGCTCCCACAACTAAAGGAAGAGAAAGGAAGGAAGGAAAGAACAAAGGAAGGAGGGAGAGAGATAGGAAGCAAGGAGAGAATGAATGAAGAAATGAAGGAGAGGGGGAAAGAGGGAAGGAAGGAAGAAAGGAAGGAAAAAGGAAGAAAAAAGATGGAATGAAGGAGGAAAGAAGAAAGGAAGGAAGGAAGGAGGGATGGAAGGGAGGAAGAGAAGGTGAAAGGAGAGAAAGAATGTAGAAAGGAAGGAAAAGGGGAAAGAGGAAAGGAAATAATAAAGGAAGACAGGAGAGAGGGAAGGAAACAAGGACGGGTGGGAAGAAGGAAGGAAGGGAGGGAGGTAGAAAAGATGAAAGGAGATAAAGAAAGAAGAAATGAAGGTAGAGGAGAAAGAGGAAAGGAAGGAATGAAGGAGAGAGAAGGAAGGGAGGAAGGAAGGAAGGAGGAAGGGACGGAGGGAGAGAAGGAAATTGTAGCTGTGAGATAAATGTCAATTAGCTCTATGTAATTGTTTCACAGCATATACATACATTAAAACATCAATGTAAATACAGTTATTAAATACCAGGAGTGCCAAAAAAGTGTATATAGATTTTAAGAGCTGTTAAGAGATGCTCACTGTCATCAGAAGTGTCTGGATGCTGATGGTGACCACTCTGGGCACCTCTTGTCATTGCAGAAATCAAATGTGACTTGTTTTGATCTTTTGTTATCGGTATAGAGTATCAAGTATTCCTTAAAATATGTATACATTTTTTTGGATATCCTCTGCACCAACTTTCGTCAACCATACCTCAATAAAACTGAGAAGGGACTGTTTCAAAAATTAAAATCAAGTAAAAGGAGGGCTCTTTTTTTCAGGTCTCATCTATGTCTGTAAAAATCTATGTCTGTAAAAATCTATGCCTGATAATTATGGTGCGAAGTAACATCATAACGTCATCAGAATCACCAAAGACCATGATAACAGCCACTTCCTTATTCGCTGGGTGTTCAAGACTGGTTGTAGATTGACACTTGTAAGCTTCTTACCTGGTATTTATTGTAATCCTGACAGCTGTCTGAGGGAGATAGTCTGATCCTTCCTCTGCCAAAATTTAATTTGCAGATGGAGACTTTTGTTCAAGGCTCGAGAACCAGAAATTAAATTTGAGAAAGGAATTTGGGCCGTCAAACCTTGACATTGAGCTCCAAGGTCAAGGTCAGGCTGTCCCTCAGGCCGTCAAACCTTGACATTGAGCTCCAAGCAATACACAGTCTATGTCTCCAGGGCCTACAAAATGCTAAAATGTGTATTTTTGTTTGTTTTTTGTTTTCAGTTGGGGTCTCACTCTGTCGCCCAGGCTGGAGTGCAGAGGCATGATCATGGCCCACTGTAGCCTCGACCTCCGGAGTGGCTGGGAATACAGGTGCCACCACGCCTGGATAATTTTTTGATATTTATAGAGATGAGATCTCACTATGTTGTCCAGGCTAGTTTTGACCTCCTGGGTTCAAGCAATCCTCTTGCCTCGGTCTCCCAAACTGTTGGGATTACAGGCATGCGCCACCACACCTGGCTAATTTATTTTTTTATAGAGACAAGGTCTCACTATGTTGCCCAGACTAGTGTATGTGTAAATGTAACCGATGAAATAAATGCTAATTTTCAGCTTGTCTCCTATGGGTCTGCTGAAATCTTACAAATTTAATTGAACCAGGAAGAGTTCCATCAACGTCTGCTAATATTTCTAATCACAACCCAAGGGCTTACTTAGAAGCAATTAATCATAACAACCAAAATATAAACAAATTATGAGAAAATGTCTCTATTACTCTTACTAGTTAAAAAAGAAAAAAACTTCCAGTCAGGCACAGTGGCTCACACCTATCATCCTAGCACTTCGAGTGGCTGAGGCAGGAGAATCGCTTGAGCCCAGGAGTTTGAGACCAGCCTAGGCAACATAGCAAGACCTCATCCCTACAAATAAAAATAAAAATAAATTAGCCAGGTGTGGTGGCTCACTCCTGTCATCCCAGCATTTTAAGCGGCCAAGGAGGGAAGATTGCTTGAGCCCAAGAGGTCAAGACCAGCCTGGGCAATGTAGCAAGACCTCATCTCTATAAAAAGTCTAAAAATTACCTGGGTGTAGTGGCACATACTTATAGTCCCAGCTACTTGGGAGGCTGAGGCAGGAGGATTACCTGAGCCCAGGAGGTCGAGGCTGTGTTGAGTCGTGATCATGCCACTGTACTCTACCCTGGGCAACTGAGTGACACCCTGACCCCCGCCCCCCAAAAATAATAATAATAAGAGAAATGTCCTCCTTACACTTCACTCACAGAGAAGTTCTCAGATAAAAATGCAACCATGGCCTGGTGCCAAGTCAGCTCCTAAGAGTGTTTTTGGCAGGCTTGTGAACGCATGCATATAAAATGTGACTTTTACAAACTGTATTTATTTTTATCCTTAGGTAATAACTCTTCCACTGATTCATCCCCTAAAAGCCCGACTGAAGACTGGGTCACCTTGCAAGAAGAGACGCTGAAATCGGATACAATTCAGAGACAGATTCTTAGCTCAACAGAGACAGGTTGTAAGACACTTCAAAATCAAACCCCTGCAGTCTGTAGAGGTAAAAGCTGAGAAAGCTTCATAAACTCACACAGGAAGTAGATATACGAGAGGGACGCAAAAAACCTCGGAATTTATTTATAAAAATTTGTGTGTTGATTCTCACATGTTTAAATGTCAGTCCCCTCCAAAGTCCTCTCTGTTGGATGCAATGCACCCATGGAGGTGCTTTTCCCACAGCTCAAAACCGTTTTTGAACTCGTCCATGTCTATGCCTTTCAGTGCTTCCGCTGTTTTTTGTTTCATGTCTTCCACATTGACAAAACGTTTTCCGTTGAGGAATTTTTTTTGGGGGAAACAAAAGATGCTCGGGGCGAGATCTCGTGAACAGGGAAAGTGAGGCAGGGAGGTCCTGCCGTGTTTGGTCAAAAGCTGCTGAACACTCAGTATAGTGCAGGCGGGTACGCGCATCAGTCACCTGTCAGACACCTTGAAAGCATCTGAAGAAATAATTCACAGAAGCCGAACGCACCTCTCACAACAAAGGTAGCTGGCACACAGATGCCCCAGCGTTCCTAGAACACTCACCTAGCAGGGGAAGTCTGTCCTCCAGGGGCCCTGCCCTCTAGAATATAATTCTGAGTATTTTGGGTCCCCCTTGCATAGACACAGAATGTTCACATACACAACCAAGGAGATAAATTTAGAGCAAACAAGAAGAAAGCACTCTTTCGCGTTACAGACTCTGACCTTGTGAAAGTTGTTACCACCAGAGGTGGAAAAATACTAAAAATATAAACATATGGATCAGCCCAGGAGCCGAAAGGAGATTTTTTACACTTTCACCAACTTGCGAAGCTGCTTGTTTCACATGAATTCTTCTGACAAAAACAAGCAAAAAGGCTGGACACATACCAAAAAGTTTTTTAATTCTTTTATTTATTTTGTAAAGACAGGGTCTTGCTATGTTGCTCAGGTTGGTCTCCAACTTCTGGGCTCAAGCAGTCCTCCCACCTTGGCCTCCCAAAGTGCTGGGATTGCAGGCATGAGCCAATGTGGCTGGATATAATTTTTAAAAAATACATCAGAGAGCTACTGAATCAACAAAAAATTAAAAGTCAAGGAAGGTATCAGAGAAAAAAAAAAGAGGTGAGCCTGACATCTGGTATTATTATTTCTGCTGAAGTCAAAGAAGAGACTGAGAAATATTAATTTAGACAAAGAATTGTAGTGAAATTTAGTAGTGATTAAGAGAAACATTTCCTAACAAAAAGAAGAAAAATCTAGATGGACATGGTGGCTCATGCCTGTAATCCAGCACTTTGGGAGGCTGGGGCAAGAGGACTGCCTGAGTCCAGAGACTCAAGATCAGCCTGGGCAACATAGTGAGAACTCATCTCTACAAAAACATTTAAAAATTAGCCGGGCATGATGGTGTGTGCATGTAGTCCCAGCTACTCGGGAGGCTGAGGTAGGAGGATCACCTGAGTCCAGCAGGTTGAAGCTGCAGTAGGCTGTGATCATGCCACTATATTTCAGCCTGGGTGACACAGCAAGACTCTTACTCAAAAAATAAAAAATCGCTGGGTGCGGTGGCCCATGCCTGTCATCCCAGCATTCTGGGAAGCCAAGGCAAGAGATTCAAGACCAACCTGGGCAACATGGTGAGACTTCGTCTCTACAATCAATCAAATAATTAGCTGGGCTTGGTGGTGCACGCCTGTAGTCCCAGTTACTTGGAAGACTGAAGTGGGAGCCTGAACCCAGCAGGTCGAGGCTTCCATGGCCATGAGCATGCCACTGCACTCTAGCCTGGATGACAGATGAGATTCCAATTCAAAAATAAATAAGATAAAATAAATAAAAACAACAACAACAAAACACACATGTAGCCAAATTGCCAGACTCAAAGCTCATATGCATGTCTCTATGTCTGTATCAGGGAGCAAGAAGATCATTTTTTAAAATGATACTGTTTATGGTAGCCTCAAATCATATTTAAAAACTAAGAATGAGACTAAGAAAACATGTACATAACTGTTACCAAAAGAAATGGAAAGAAATTATAGATCTAAATAAGTGGAAAAACGTCCCAAGTTCATAGAGGGGAAAACGCGATATACTGTGTCCTCATAGACATGAAATATGCCACGTCTTGACCTTGAGCTTTCAGCCTTCAGTGCTGTGAGACATGAATGTCTCTTGTTTACAATCCTTTTAAAATGGATTTATAGAGTTAATGCAATCCCAGAAGTCTTCAAAAATAATTTTTTAAAGACATTGCCAAGTTGATCCTAACAGTCAATTCTAATATTCTAATAAAATATTGATTCTAATATTCACATAAAAATTTTAAGGAGCTAGATGAGACAGAAAAAGAAGAACACAGATGAAGGATTTGCATTGCGTGTCATGAGTTATTTTAAAGTCATGCTGATTGTGGAAGTATAATATGGATTTTAAGAAAAGCAATAGTGTGGAAGAGAGCTCTGAAAACCCGCCAGACCAGTTTTGTTTGAGAAAAACCAAACAGCCAAGGACTGAGGCTTTCATGGAAATGCTTTTGAAGTTGAGGGTTTACAACCCTGCTCACCCAGCATTTCCTGGAGCCCATTTGTTCTTTGAAAGATCTGATTTTGCTGAGTACAACCTTGTAAATTCCAAAGAAAATGTATAATCGCTCAACACGACCCCCTCCCTTACCTACACAAAGGTATAAGACCCCTTTTCTCCCATTCTGGGGGGCTCGACCTGGAAGCGTTAGCCCAGCGACCCCACTGGTGTAATAAAGTTGCCACTTCCTATAATAGTCTTCGAGTCACGGCCTCTCTGTCTTCCGGCTACAATTGAGCCAGGCTCGGTGGCTCAGTCTGTAATCCCAGCACTTTGGGAGGCTGAGGCGAGACGATTGCCTGAGTCCGCAGGTTCGAGACCCACCTGGGCAACTTGGTGAGACCTCATCTCTACAGTAAATTAAAAAAAAACTAGCTGGGCGTGGTAGTGCGCACCTGTAGTTCCAGCTACTTGGAAGGTTGAGGCTGCAGTGGCCTGGAGCATGCCACTGCCCTCCAGCCTGGGTGACAGAGTGAGACTCCAACTCAAAAAAATAAATAAATAAAATAAATAAAAATAAATAAATAAACAAACAAATACAATTTTAAAAAGCAATATAATAGAATATCCAAAAATAGATTGGGCATAGGGTCTCACACCTGTAATCCCAGCACTTTGGGAGGCCAAGACAGAAGGAGGGCACTTGAGGCCAGAAGTTGGAGACCAGACTGGACAACATAATGAGACTCCATCTCAACAACAACAAAAAAAAAAACAAAAAAAACAGAAGCCAGGGGTCATGTGCACATCTGTAGTCCTAGCTACTTGGGAGGCTGAGGCGGGAAGATTGCCTGAGCCCAGGAGTTCATGATCAACCTGAACAACATAGTAAGACCCCGTCTCTACCACACTGATTAGTTGAAAGTAAAACAGAATAGATGCACTAGAAACAAGAGTTTAAAAAAATAACAACTTGATAAATAAATAAAGGCATTCCATAATCTTTTAATTAATGACCTCATTTCCCTGCCAGAGATACTCAGGACAAAACACTTGGCTGATTAGATACTAATAGCAGTTTTTAAAAATACATTCATACATATGCAAAACAAATTAATATTCAGCTTTATTTTGCAATCATACATGCAGCCATTAACACTGCCATCCGTATATGTACAGAGGTGGCTATTTGGAATAAAGACACGCAGGATTCAAAACCAGTTTTTATGCAGTTATCAGGATTTATGAAAATAACACGCAGTGGGTTTGGTTTCAAAGACGTTCAGGAAAGAACCCAGAGCCAGTAATTCAACAAATGGCCTGTAGGTGACAGTGTCATAGCACAATTTATTTCAAAGATGTCCTGGATGTATGAATGCAATAATGCCTTGGTTATCTGTAGTGGATTAATTCCAGGACCTCCCGCGGATACCAGACACCACAAATGCTGAAATCTCTAGTATAGAACACGTATGACAGGTGTGATGGCTCACACCTGTCAACCCAGCGCTTTGGGAGGCTGAGGGGGGAGGACTACTTGAGGCCAGGAGTTCAGGACCAGCCTGGGCAACATAGCAAGACCTAGAATCTACAAAAAAATTTTTAAATGAGCCGAGTGTGTTGGCTTATGCTTGTTGTCCCAGCTACTTGGAAGGCTGAAGCAGAAGGACTGTCTGATGCCAGGAGTTTGAGACCAGCCTAGGCAACATATGAGACCCTGTCTCTACAAAAAAAATTTTTTTTTTCAATTAGCAAAATGTGGTAGCACACATACGTAGTCCCAGCCTGAAGCAAGAGGATCACCTGAGCCCAGGAGGTCGAGGTTGTGGTGAGCCATGATTGTGTGACTGCACTCCAGCCTGGGTGATGGCGTGAGACCTTGACTCAAAATAAATAGTTGATAGATAGATAGATAGATAGACAGGCATATGATAGACTGGATAGACAGATAAGTGATAGATGATAGACATATACATAGATGACAGGATGAATAGATAGATGCAGAGATGATCAATTGATTAGGACTGTATCTGCATACACCATACACACATACCCCTATACACTTTAAGTCATCACTAGATTATGTAAATGCTATATAGTTTATTATATTGTTTAGAGAATAATAATAGGAAAAAATGTCTGTGCATCTTCAAATATTTTCAGTCCTCAACTGGGTTGGTTCAATCTATGGATGCACATACAAATGGTCGACTTTATATCAGACTATAGGGATGACATTACTCCCCTTTTTTGGGGGGGTTGGAGTCTCACTCTGCCACTCAGACTGGAGTGCAGTGGCCGCTCCCGGCCACCGCAGCCTCAACTTGCTGGGCTCCGGCGATCCTTCTGCCTCAGCCTTCCAAGTAGCTGGAACTACAGGCACACACTACCACGCCCGGTTTTTTATTTATTGTAGAGATGAGGTCTCGCCAAAGTGCCCAGGGGAGTCTCGAACCCGCGGGCTCAGGCAATCCACTCACCTCAGCCTCCTAAGGCATGGGATTACAGGCTGAGCCACCAAGCCTGGCTATTTCTCCCTCTTAAAAGCATGATGGTGCCATTGCTTTCAGAGAAATAGACATATTGCAAATTATACAGGCTATGGAAAAGCCTTTTTTATGTTAACCTCTCCAATCCATTATTCACCAACGTTAGGATGCGGGAGCAGGAATGGAAGAAAGAAAACGCTGAAATAAGTTTTCTCAAAGAAGTCGATCGACTATGTAATCCAGCAATCCCACGACTGGGTATCCACCCAAAGGAACAGAGGGTGTTATATAGCAAAGACATCTACACCCACATGTTTATCGCAGCACAATTCTCAGACACAAACATGTGGAATCAACTGAAAAGTCCATCAACTGGCCAGCAGATAACGAAAATGTGGTATATCTACACCACAGAATGCTATGCAGCCACCAAAAAGAATGACACAAGTCCTTTGCAGCAACTTGGCTGCAGTTGGACACCATCAAGCCAAGTGAAGTAATGCAGTAGCAGAAAACTCAACATTGCATGTTTTCGCTTAAAAGTGGGAGCTGAGTTCGGGCTCTGCAAAGGCCGAGAGATGGTGTGAGGGATGTTGGAGACTCAGAAGAGGGAGGAAGAGGGATGAAAAATCACCTGCCGAAGACAGTGAGCACAGGTGGGGGTGGTGGGTGCACTCAAAGCCTAGACTTCTCACCAATATACAAAGCAGCTACAGAACCAAGAACAATTTGTAGCCCTACAGCTATAAAATAAATGTAATTTTTAAAGTAATTTAAAAAGAAATAAAATTAAAATGTAAACAATTAAAAATAAATATAGAAATTTAAAAAACACTCCAAAATATCTCTTTTTCAAATGGAAAATTCCAGGGAAAAATAGTATAAAATACCCCATTTTGTCTGTATTCTTTTGACTCTGTCAGGGCTTTAATGCCCCGTATAATGGTTTGACAGCCTGACTCCCCGAGTTGTAGGGAGTTGCATTTATATTTAATTACACATGGCTCCCAAGCCACGACGGTTGGACTCAATGGCTTTTCAAATTGACCACGGTGTGAAAACGACACATATTCAGTAGAAATCGTACTTTGAATTTCAGTGTTTTCCTGAGCCAGGACCACGTGGTATGATGCTCTCTCAAAGCTGGGAGTAGAAGTAAACCCATTCTGTATTTTCTTTCCAGCAGCAATAGCCAACAAATGGCCCAAGAGCATCAACACTTTATGATAAAATAGGGTCTGTGTTTCAGGGTTTTGCCCAATGGTTGACTGACGTGAGTGCTCTGGTCATGTTTAAAGTAGGCAAGGTTGCCTGTGATGTTCGGGAGGCCACCTTGTCCTATCTTATCCATCTTCTGCTTCTGGAAACCAGAAGTATCTTATCTCATCCTATCATTTATCTCATCTCACCCCACCTGACTTATAGTCCTGGGAGCCAGAAGTATTTTACCTCATTCTTTTATTATAGCTCTAGGAACCAGAATTCTCTTATCTTGTCATGTCTTACTTCATCTCATCTTATCTTAGAGCTCTGGGAGCCAGAAGCTTCTTGCCTTGTCTTGTTTGATCTTATCTATCTTATATCTTCCCGTGCCTTGTGTTATCTAGCTTACAGTTTTGGTAGCCAAAGTATCTTATCTTATCCTATCTGATCTAACCTATCTTATAGTTCTGGGAGCCAGAAGCATCACAGCTTGTCTAATCTAAGTTTTATAGCCAAAAGTATCTTATCTCATCTCATCTATCTATCTTATGGATCTGGGAGCCAGAAGTACCTTATCTTATCTTGTCTTATTTATCTTATCCACCTTGCAGTCCTGAGAGCCAGAAATATCTTATCTATCTTATCTCATCTCTTATAGTTCTGGGAGCCAGAAATATCTTGTCTTATCTGCCTTAAATCCTGGGTCCATAGAATCTTATCTTGTTTCATCTTGTCTTGTCTACCTTATAGCTCTGGAAGCCAAAAGCATCTTATCTTATCTTGCCTTATTTTATCCTGTCACATCTATCTTATAGTGCTAGGAGCCAGAAGTATCTTGTCTTGGCTTGTCTTATCTTATCTTATAGTTTTGGTAGCCAAAAGTAACTTACCTTATCTCTTTTTTTTTTTTAAGCCAGTAAATGTTAGGGTAGTGTTTTTGTTTTGTTTTGCTTTTGAGCCCAGGCTGGAGTGCAGTGGCACGCACACTCATGGCCACCCCAGCGTCGACCTGCTGGACTCTAGCAATCCTTCCGCCTCAGACTTCCAAGTAGCCAGAGCTACAGGCACCCACTACCATGCCTGGCTAATTTTTTATTTATTGTAGAGATGAGGTCTCACCGAGCTGCCTGGGCTGGTCTCGAACCCACTCACCTTGGCCTCCCAAAATGCTGGGATTACAGGCTGAGCCACCGAGCGCGGCCACTTATCAATCTTATCTTGTCTCATCTGTCTTATAGTTCTGGAAGCCAGAAGCATCGTATCATATCTGTCTTTTCTTATCTCACCTATCTTATAGTTCTTGGAATCAGAAGCATCTTATTTTATCTTGTCTCATTTATCTTATAGTTCTGGGGGCCAGAAGCATCTAATCTTATCTTATCTCATCTCATCTATCTTATAGTTCTGGGAGCCAGAAGCTTCTTATCTTACCATCTTGTCTCATCTGTCTTGTAGTTCTTGGAGACAGAAGCAGCTTATCTTGTCTTATCTACCTATCTATCTATCTTATCTTGTTTCAACTATCTTATAGTTCTGGGAGCCAGAGTATCTTATCTATTTTATCTTATCTCACCTCACCTATCTTATAGTTCTGGGAGACAAAAGCATCTTATCTTATGTTATCTTATCTGTCTTATCTTGTCTCATCTATTTCTGGGGGCCAACAGCATCTTATTGTGTCTCTAATTTTGTCTTGTCTCACCTATCTTACAGTTTTGGGAGCCAGAAGTATCTTATCCTATCTTCCTTATCTATTATCTATCTTAGCTTTTCTAGTCTCATCTGTCTTATAGTTCTGGAAGCCAGAAGTCCAGTGGGCTAAAATCAAGGCATTGGCAGGTCTGGCTCCTTCTGGAGGCTCCAGGGAGAATCTGTCTCCTGCCTTTTCCAGCCTCTGGAAGATGCCACATTCTGTGGCTCCTGGCCCCTCCCCCATCTCCAATCTTCAACTCTCTCTCTCTGTCTCTAGCCTCTGCTTTCATCATCGCAGTTCCATCCTCTCTAACTCAGACTCTCCTCACTCTCTCTTCTCAGGACCCTTTTCATGACTCAGATCCCACCCGGATAACCCAGGACCATGTCACCCTCTCAAGGTCCGTCACTCAACCAGGCTGTAAGGTCCTTTTTGCCATGCCAGCCCATGTCCACCAGTCTGGGAACCAGGGCATAGACATCTTCATGGAATGAGCTTTATTGGGTCTACCATAATTAGGGGGGTTTTCTTTTTTCAGTCAGAGTCTCACTCTGTCATCCAGGCTGGAATGCAGTGGCACACTCATGGTTACTACAGCCTCAACCTCCTGATCCACCTGCCTCAGTCTCCCATTTGGTCTATCATCATCTAAATAAATGCGGGAGCCCCCGATGCCGGAATGAATGGAAGGCTGGCTCTTCCCTCCATCTCTCCTCCCCAGGGAGCCCTGAAAACTGGCTATCTCCTCCCTCTCTTGGGGGAACCGGCTCCTCAGTCCCTGTCACACCTATGTAGCGTACTGGTACTCACATCCTCTGAATGGCACTCTTCAGGCAGGGATGGGGTCTCAGCCTCTACCACGGTTGGCTCCGGACAATCTTCAGCAGGCCGGTGGTGGGACCCCAGTGCTGAATCTGCACACGGCTCTTCAGCGCCAAGTGCTAAATTTGCACACGGCACATCAACACCACTGAGGGAAACCTACACAGAAAAATCAACATACCGAGTGAGTCTTCCTGAAAATTCCTCGATTCACCCGGTCTCCACAGAGTCTCTGTGCAGCCAGGGCTCCTACCCACTCATCCATACTCCTTAAATGATAGACCTCAACTTTTTTTTAAACATTTCTTTTTCAACATGGTTTAAACATGTGCAAAGTGCCACTTGGTATATTTCACTTTTATTTTACCTTCCCCCCCCCCCGCCCCATTTTTTATAGAGATGGGGGTCTTCCTCTGCGGCCCAGGCTGGTCTTAAACTCCTGGACTTAAGCAACCCTCCTGCCTCAGCCTCCCAACATGCTGAGATTAGAGGTGTGAGTCACCACACACAGCTTACTTTATTAGTTTATGCTTCTGAGTCAGAGTCTTACTTACTCTGTCATTCTGTTACCAAGGCAGGAGTGCATTGGCACAGTTACAGCTTGCCACAGCAATGACATCCTGAGTTCAGGCAATCCTCCCTCCTCAGCTTCCCAAGTAGCTGGGACTACAAATGCACGCCACCACACATGGCAAAATTTTCCTTTTTTTTAGACATGGGTTCTTACTATGCTGCCCAGGTTGGTCTCAAACTTCTGGGCTCAGGTGATATTCCTTCCTCAGCTTCCCAAGTAGCTGGAACTACAGCCACACACCACCACAACCAGCTAATTTTCTCATTTTTTGTAGATATGGGGTTTTACTATGTTGCCCAGGCTAGTCTCGAACTCCTGGGATCAGGCGATTCTCCCACCTCGGCCTCCCAAAGTGCTAGGATGACAGGCATGAACCACCACACCAGGCAAAATGTGTAGTACATTTTTTTTTTTGAGTTGGAGTCTCACTCTGTCGCCCAGACTGGAGTGCAGTGGCCGCTCCCGGCCACCGCAGCCTCGACCTGCTGAGCTCCGGCTATCCTTCCGCCTCAGCCTTCCAAGTAGCCGGAATTACAGGCATGCGCTACCACGCCCGGCTGATTTTGTGATTTATTGTAGAGATGAGGTCTCGCTGCCCAAGTGGGTCTCAAACCCGCAGGCTGAGGCAATCCACTCACTTCAGCCTCCCAGAGGCGCAGGATTACAGGCTGAGCCACCGAGCCTGGCTTGTGTAGTACATTTAAATGTTAAGTCGCGGCTGGGCTAGGTGGCTCAGCCTGTAATCCCAGTACTTTGACAGGCCGAGGTGAGTGGATTGCCTGAACCCGCGGGTTCGAGACTTGGTGAGACCTCGTCTCTATAATAAAAAAACAAAAAAATAGCTGGGTGTGGTAGCTAGTGCACATCTGTAGTTCCAGCTACTCGGAAGGCTGAGGCGGAAGGATCGCCGAAGCCCAGCAGGTCAACGCTGGGGTGGCCGTGAGCGTGCATGCCACTGCACTCCAGTCAGGGTGAAGGAGTGAGACTCCAACTATAAAAATAACAATAATAAAATAAGTAAATAAATAAATGTTAAGTCTCCATCCCAAGGTGGACATGGGTCATGTGTTACATGTGTGTTTGTGGAATACACCCCCCCATCATGAATATTCATAGCTCCTCCTGTAACCTCATCAATACGCATGTTTAGTTACCTTGTTCAGCTTAAACCTCCTGTCCCAACCCCTCCTCCTTCTAAGCCTCTGTCTCTCTGGTCTTGGCCAGGCTCCAGGAAGGCCACCTTGCTGACTATAACCTTTTACAAGAAATAAAGCCTCATCTCCATATTTACAGATCTCGTGATTTTTAAGTTAATGATACCAAAAACTGAAATGTGAATTCAGCTGGGTATGGTGGCGCACGCCAGTCATCCTAGTGTTTGGGGAGGCTGAGACAGGAGGATCACTTTATCCCAGAAGTTTGAGAACAGCCTGGTCAACAGAGTGAGATCCCATCACCAAAAAAAAAAAAAAAACAAGCAAAAAACAAGTGAATTATTTTTAATACCCCAGGCAACGCATCTAATAGCAGCTAACGCCCTTGTATGAGTAAATCCCCTAGTTAAAAAGAAACAAAAGTCAATGAAGAATAAAATGTTTCCTGGGACCTGATTTCAAAAGGTCTTTTGCAAATTACATGCATTGGACAGCCTGCAAACACTCCACTGTTGAGCACATCCTAGGGCCATCATTCCATTTCTAAACATCAAATTGGCGTCAATCAAGCCCTCCAGACACTTAGCCTCTAATTGCTACCTCCAATGACTATTTCAAGTGGGAAGTGTCCTGATGTGCTAATCAGTCACCATCAGCCACATCATCTGTGAGAGTCCCTGACTCAGATGAGGACAGCTAATTAAATAACCTATTTACACACTGGTCCTGCTATAAATCACACCAACACCTCTACTCATTAAACGGTCTCCATTTTGCGCCAAAAAATTTTTCTAAATTAAACAATTAAATTAATTAAAGAATTCATTAATCTTAAAAAGTACCCCACATAATTATAATAAAATAAAGTTAATTTAAAAAAAAGTTTTAAAAACGTCTTTGTCAGGCTGGGCTTGGTGGCTTGGCCCGTAATTCCGGCACTTTGGGAGGCCAAGGCGAATGGATTGCTTGAGCCTGTGGGTCTGAGACCAGTCTGGGCAACTTGGCGAGACCTCATCGCTACAATAAATAAAAAATTAGTCGGGCGTAATAGTGCACACCTGTTGTTCTGGATATTTGGAAGGTTGAGGCGGAAGGATCGCCAGAGCCCAGCAGGTTGACGCCGGGGTGGCCATGAGTGTGCCACTGCACTCCAGCCTGGGCGACGGAATGAGACTCCAACTCAAAAACAAAACAATACAAAACAAAAAAAATTTCTCTGTTTCTTTAAAATCCTTCCACTTGAAATAACAGTATTTAGAAACTAAATCTGAATTTAGTGGTAAATCTGAAGAAAACACACCAGGTATCGGTCACAGGGTGGCTATCTTTATCTTCAGCTATGGGTTTTGCTTTGTTTTGTTTCTAGTTGGGGTCTCACTCTGTTGCCCTGGCTGGAGTGCAGTGGCATGCTCATGGCTCACCGCGGCGTCGGCCTCCTGGGCTTCTGTGAACCTCCCACCTCAGCCTCCAGAGTATCTGGGACTACAGGCATGCATCACCACACCCAGCTAATTTAAAAAAATTTTTTTTGGTAGAAACAGTATCTCACTGTGTTGCTCAGGCTGCTTTCAAACTCCTGAGCTCAGGCAATCCTCCCACCTTACCCTCCCAAAGTACTAGGATGGCAGGCATGAGCCTTCATGCCCAGCCTCAACCATGGGTTTGAAGAGGAATCCCGCACTTACCGTGTGTCCTGGAGATGTGTGTGTCTCCCCAGCTTTGACACTTTCATAAAGAGGCAGCACCATTGTCTGATAGATCTTCCACCAGAGATTAAGGAATCCCACCTGGTGCTGAGTGCTTGATCCTGGGTCCTGCTCCCAAACCGACCCAGTCTGAGGACTGTACTTGTAGTTCCATGGCTTCGTGGACCCCAAAAAATGGACTACCTTGGCACTGGAACCGAATCTGAGGAAGGAAACAAAGGAGATTCTAATGTCTACTTGGAAGTGGTCAAAGATACTCAGAAACCAATCAATAACGGCTGGACTCCTCAAAGACAGCCTCAAAAAGGACTTGCCCAAACAGGTTGAGCTATTGGTAATAAAATCATCACTACAACTTTGACTTGCTGCTATTTTCCATAAACACACACACACAAATATATATATATTTTTGAGATGGGATCTTGCTCTGTAGCCCAGGCTGGAATGCAGTGGCATGATCATAGCTCATCGCAGCCTTGAATTTGTGGCTTCAAGTGATCCTCCAACTTTGGCCTTCTGAGTAGCTGGGAGTCAAGGCATGCACCACCACACCTGGTTATTTTATTTTTATTTTTCTGTAGAGATAGGGTCTTACTATGTTGCCCAGGCTGGTCTTGAACTCTTGGCCTCAAGTGAGCCTCCTGCCTTGACCTCCCAAAGTGCTGGGATTACACATGTGAGCCACCACGCTTGGCCTAGGTATTTTTTTTTTTTTAATTGCGGTTTTGGTTATTTCATTTTCTATACTCCAAGAAACATAATCATAACCCAGTGAAATTGTCCCCCAAAACTAGAAGAATAAATCACTCTTTTAGAGTGGCCAAGACAGAAGAAGTCCAAATTGCAAAATTCTTAAAATCACAGAGACAAAAAAAAAAAAAAAAATAGCTTTCATAGTAGATAATGTCATCTGCAAAAAAAGACAGTTGGCTTTAAAAAAAAGATTCTGAGTTTTTCCCTCTCAATATTTTTTGTTGTTGAACTTTTGGGTACCTTTCAGGCAGCTTTATTCCTTCAATCACCTCGCCATGAAATTTTAATTTGTGAGACGGGATCTCACTCTGTCACCCAGGCTTGAGTGCAACGGCACAATTATAACTCACTGCTGCCTCGAATTTTTTACCTTAAGAGATCCTCCCACCTCAGCTTGCCAAGAGCTGACCACACCTGGCTAATTTTAAAAAAATTTATTCTGCTAGTTTTCTGTGATTGTACATTTTATTTATTTATTTATTTATTTTTTAGTTGGAGTCTCACTCTGTTGCCCAGACTGGAGTGCAGTAGCATGCTCCCAGCCACCGCAGCCTCGACCTTCTGGGATCCAGCGATCCTTCCGCCTCAGCCTTCCAAGTAGCTGGAACTACAGGCGCACGCTACCACACCCGGCTAGTTTTATTTATTTATTTATACATAAATAAATAAAACTACTGTAGAGACGAGGACTCACCAAGTTGCCCAGGTGGGTCTCGAACCCGCAGGCTCAGGCAATCCACTCGCCTCAGCCTCCCAAAGTGCTGGGATTACAGATTGAGCCACCGAGCCCGGCTGATTGCACATTTTACAAAAATGTTTTTTGGTCCTCAAGAATCAACTTCTGTCTCTTCGGGGACATTATGGCCCAGAAAATGCACATGCTAGAATTATTCTTTCCCAAGTTTATTCTCATATGTTCTGTTTTCATTTAAAGCCAAGTCTCTTGTCACAGTGAATTTCAAAATTCTTGGTCCCCCGAACCCCTGAAACTCTAAGGAGCCGAAACAACTCTGCTCAAGCGGAAACTATCTACCGGCATTTACCACAATGTAGATCAAAACTGAGAGGTTACAAAATACATTTATTGATACATTTGAAAAATAATTATTGGCTGGGCACAGTGACTCACATCTGTAATCCTAGCACTTTGGAAGGCCAAGATGGGAGGATGGCTTTAGCCCAGGAGTTCGAGACCAGCCTAAACAACATAGCGAGAACTCCATCTCCACAAAAAAATTAAAACATAAAAAATCAGCTGGGCACGGTGGGGTGTACCTGCAGTCCTAGCTACTTGGAAGGCTGAGGTGGAAGGACTGCCTGAGGTCAGGAGGCCTGAGGTTGCTACGGTGGACATGAGCGTGTCACCACACTCCAGCCTGGGCAACAGAGTGAGACTCTGTCTCAATAAACAAAAATCATCATTAGCCAGGCACAGTGGCTCACACCTGTAATCTCAACACTTTGGGAGGCTGAGGGGAGAGGATCACCTGAGGCCAGGAGTTCGAGACTGGGCAATATAGCAAGATCCTGTCTCTAGGGGAAAAAAAAATTTTTTTTTACTAAAAATAAGAAAAGAAAAATCCAATACTACACATGGCATGCCTGCATCAAAACATCACATACACCCCAGTGAGCCAGCACCTGCAATCCTGGACTTAATGTATGAAAATAATCCACCCTCTCCAGATCCAAGATTGAAATTGAGACAGATACTGTCATTGCACTGAGAGCTCCTATTTCTCGAAAAAGGAACACATTTGGTGTCTGACTGACAAACTTAACTCGGGATGCACTGAGCCAGAATTATTTTAAAACCATCCCATGACGAATGTGTTCTTACTTAAAATTGTGATTTAGATGCAAGGGATCTGTGTGCAGGTTTGTAACTTGGATGCATTGCATGATGGCAACGTCCGACTGGTACTGAGCCATCAGCCGAGCAGTGAACGTGGCACCCAGTGGGAGGTTTTTCAACCCTGACCCCCACCCTCTCTCCTGCCTTGGGAGTCCCTGGTGTCTGCTGGTCCCAGTCCTGGTAGAAATTCGGAAAAAAAGGGAGAAAAAAGGTCCCCGAGTTTAGTTCTAACTGTGAGGAACGTCCTCCCACCCAAGGCAAAAATCTGCCAGAGAAACCTCAGCTCTAACTGCCAGAAAATGCGGCATTGGGCGGTTACACGTAATTTGGGACACGCCCAGCAAGAACAGATTTAAACTACTCCATTATGAATTTGTTATTGTTTTTATATTAAATTCATAAATCGATATAAATCATATTATTAAATTACAAATTTGAATAAATTATATTTATATAATTACATACTAATTGTATATAATATATATGTCCCTTCATCCATTCACCTTTCCATCCATCATCTATCATCTATTATCCATCCTTCCAGGATTCCATACATATAAATATACATGTTTATATATAATATATAGATATATAATTATAGACTAATTACTTTATAATTAAAAACAATTATTTCTATCAACATGAATATAATTTATAAATGTATACGTCATATAAAAATATATGACTTACATAATTTTATATAAAAAATTATATGCAGAGAGTGCCAAAAAATGTACCCACATTTTCAGAAAGGAAAAAAACTGTATTAAAATGGCAATACTCAATCTATACCAATAACAAAAGATGAATAAAAGTCACGTTTGACTTCTGCAATTAAAACAGGTTCTCAAAGTGGTCACTATCAGAGTCCACACACTTCTGATGATGGCGAATGAAAGGCAATACATAGATAACACCTCTTAAAATGTGTACACGGTTTTTTGGCAACCCCGTTATTGTATTTGATATGTGTTGTTATTATTGCTATTGTTGTGTTTTTACTATTATTTTAAATTTAGGGAGTACATGGAGATTAAAACTGAAAAATAAATACAAATATACTTCATATATGTATATAAACCCACAGCAATTAAAAAATTTTAGACTATATTAAGAACAAAAAAAGACAGAAAAACAACTCATTATACGTTAACACAAATTTCATCTTTTGTCATGAGGACAAACCCTGTGTTTAATATTTTCGTATTGGGGTCTGGGGCTCACTCTGACACCAGGGCTGAAGTGCAGCGGCACGATCGTAGCTCACCACAGCCTCTATCTACTGGGCTCAGGCAATCCTCCCCCCTCAGCCTCTCAAGTAGCCAGGACTACAGGTGCCACCGTGCTCAGCTAATTTTTTTACATTTTTGTAGAGATGAAGTCTAGGTCCGTTGCCCAGGCAGGTCTTGAACTACTGGGCTCAAGTGATTCTCCCGCCCTGGTCTCCCAAAAGTGCGGGGATTATAGACATGAACCACTGTGCCCAGCCTTAAAATATACATTGTGAGAAGGTCATCCTAAGAGACTGGCCCTTCATATTTTTGTGTTCATTCTATTGCCTTATCACACGCCACACAGTTTATTCAAAATCCCACCATATATGCAAGAGAAAATGAGAGTGGAAAGGGAAAATCCCATCTTAGAATTATTTTTCTAAAGTACCTTTGACTTTGAAGACACTTGAGAGTGCTGGGGGAGCCCCTCCCAGGGTTCCTCAGGCAAGACTTTGGGACTCACAGTCTTAATGCCTCGAACTATCATTTACAGCAGTAAGAAAGCAGAAAGATGACAGACAGAAAGACAGACAGATAGGATGGATAGATAGATGATAGATAGACATAGATGAGGAATAGAAAAAGATGGAAAGATAGATGATAGATATAGGTAGATGATAGATTGGATGGATAGATAGATGATAGAGATAAGACAGTTGCAGAGATAGATGGAAAGATAGAGATAGATGATAGAGACAGACGAAAGAGATAGTTGGAGAGAGAGATGAAAGATGGATGGAAAGATAGAGATAGATAGATACAGACAGATATAGAGATAATTGTAGAAATAGATGGAATGATTAATATAGATAAATGATAGATTGGATGTGGATAGATGATACATACATACATACATACATACATACATGGAAAGTTGGATGGATGGATGGACAGACGGATGGACGGACAGATGGACGGGAATGTTCACCATGGTAGAGAACTTACTGTTTAAAGGCAGGGCTATAAGTGTATGCAGTGTTACTACTCAGGTTATAGATGAACGGCAGGTGCTTGTGGATGTCTGCCGTCGACCAGCTACTGAAGAAGCTATTCAGTAAGCCTTGATCTGCCCCTATGAAATGAATAAATGCAAAAAAAGAGGTTAATAAAATGCAGGGCAGTCCCCCTCACAGAATGAATAGTGCATAAGAGTTGAGAGTTGGAGAATCTGACCTGATTTCACAGCGAATGTTTCACGTTTCAGGCTCTCTTTCCTTCTTTCTGCTCTTCCTGCCCATCCATCCTTCTGTTCATATAGACTGGACTTATTCTGGGAAATATTTCCTTTTACTTTGAACAGAACTAGCCCTTTACTTCCTGTGTCACCTTTTCAAAGTTCCTCACAGAGCTTTTACTCAAGATGGAACATACCATGCAGTTTCTGTGTCACATTTTCAGAGTCCCTCTCAAAGCTTTTACTCAAGACAGAACTAGCTCTATATTTCCTGTGTCACCTTTTCACAGTTCCTGTCCGAGCCTTTACTAAGAACAGAACTAGCCCTTTAGTTCCAGTGTCACCTCTGCAAAGTTCCTGCCAAATCTTTGACTAATGAGCGAACTAGTCCTTTGGTTCCTGTGTCACCTTTTCAAAGTACCTGTCAAAGTTTTTACTCATGACAGAACTGGCCCTTTGGTTCCTGTGTCACCTTTTCAAAGTTCCTGCCAAAACTTTTACTCAGGATGGAACTAGCCCTTCTGTTTCTGTGTCACATTTTCAAAGTTTGAACGAACTAGCCCTTTACTTCCAGTATCACTGTTTCAAAGTTTCTGTCAGAGGTTTTACTCAAGAGGAAGCTAACCCTGAAGTTTCTGTGTCACTTTTTCAAAGTTCCTCCCAGAGCTTTTACTAGAACAGACTAGCTAGCCCTTTAGTTCCTGCGTCACCTCTTCAAAGTTCCTGCCAAAGCTTTTACTAAGGATGGAACTGCCCCCATTGTTCCTGTGTCACATTTTCAAAATTCCTGCCAAAGGTTTTATTCAGGATGAAACTACCCCTGTTGTTCCTGTGTCACCTTTTGAAAGTTCCTGTCAAAGCTTTCACTCATGACGGAACTAGCCCTTTGGTTCCTGTATCACCTTTTCTTTCTTTCTTTTTTTTTGAGTTGGAGTCTCACTCTGTCACCCAGACTGGAGTGCAGTGGCCACTTCCGGCCACCGCAGCCTCACCTGCTGGGCTCCGGCGATCCTTCCGCCTCAGCCTTCCAAGCAGCCGGAACTACAGGCGCGCGCTACCATGCCCGGCTAATTTTTGATTTATTGTAGAGACGAGGTCTCGCCAAGTTGCCCAGGCAGGTCTTGAACCCGCGGGCTCAGGCAATCCACTCACCTCAGCCTCCCAAAGGCATGGGATCACAGGCTGAGCCACCGAGCCCAGCTTGTGTCACCTTTTCAAAGTTCCTGTCAGAGCTTTTACTCGGGACATGACTCGGTCTGTAGGTCCTGTGTCACCTTTTCAAAGTTCCTGCTGAAAGGATAGACTGAGAGCGAAATGCGTTTTTAAAATCTTGTTCCTAAACCTTAATACAACGATAAGAAAGCAGAAGCTATGGTTTTGGAGAAATGCACATTTTACGTAAAATTAACTTTGCCAACTTTGTCTTTTCAGAAACAGACTTACCTCAAAGTGGCAACCAAGCTTGCCTAGAGTAAAGGGAATTTACAGGTCTAAGACATCATGCATTGGGCAAGGATTGTAAAAGTCACGAAACTTGTAATTACAAAAGTTATGACCACTCAGAGGGAGAGCAGGTGGGGATTCGATCTTCCAGTAAATTGGGCCCTATCTACAGAGAAGCCAAGGATCCCCCGAAGCTATCCACTGGGAATGCCTAGAAAATAAGGGGAAGTGCACCCTCCATTAGCTCTAAGGAATGTCATTCAGGAAGGTGCAGGAGAATTAGAATCCTTGTCACGCCCTTCCCTAGGGGCTATGATAATATGGACAGACATTAATGGGTCTCTGGGTCACAGGCTCTCCCAGACATCCACAGGTGGTCGATAAGGAAGTCACAGCAGTCACATCTACCTGATTGCATCATCTCCCAGGAAAAGAATTTAAGCCAGGACTCTGGGGGGCTACACCGCCACACTCACCTAGAGTGTAGGCCCGCTCCCTGTCTGTGGGGGACAAACTTTTCTTAAATAAATCTTATCTTCTCTCACCTCTTTGTGTTGTAATTCTTTGCATTTATTCAGATCTCTGGGTTGCCAGCTCGCACCTCTGGCATGCAGGCTCTGGCGACTGCACCCCCCTCTGCTGTGCTTCTCCTTCTCCATCCATCTCACCTTCACCCTATCTGTGCCCTAACAACCTGCCAAAACTTTTACTAAGGATGGAACTACCCGTTGCTTGTGTTGCATTTTCAAAGTTCCTGGCAAAGCTTTGACTCGGCATGGAACTAGTCCTTTGCTTCCTGTGTCACCTTTTCATAGTTCCTCTGAGAGCTTTTACTCAGGATATAACTCAGCTTTCAGTTCCGGTGTCACCTTTTCAAAGATCCTCCCAGAGCTGCTACTAGAACAAACTAGCCCTTTAGTTCCTGTGTCATATTTTCAGTTTCAATCAGAGCTTATACTCAGGACATAACTTGAACACTCATTCTTGTGTCTCCTTTTGAAAGTTTCTGCCAAAGCTTTCACTCAGGACATAACTTGGCCTTTAGTTCCTATGTCACCTTTTCAAAATTCCTGCCAAAGCTTTTATTCAGGATGAAAGTAGTCCTTCTGTTCCTGTGTCACCTTTTCAAAGTTCCTCCCAGAGCTTTTACCGGAACAGACTAGGCCTTTAATTCCTGTGTAACTGTTTAAAAGTTCCCATCATAGGTTTTTTACTCAAAATGGAACATTCTATGTAGTTCCTATGTCACATTTTCAAAGTCCCTCTTAAAGTTTTTACTCAGGACGGCACTAGCCCTTTATTTCGTGTGTTACCTTTTCAAAGTTCCTGCCAAAGCTTTTACTAAGAATGGAACTACCCCTATTGTTTGTGTCACATTTTCAAAGTTCCTGCCAAAGCTTTGGCTCAGGATGAAACCAGCCCTTTAGGTCCTGTGTCACCTTTTCAAAATTCCTGCCAGAGATTTTACTCATGACGGAACTAGCTC
>NW_007232011.1:340391-341855 GCF_000164805.1 Carlito syrichta
GTTCCTGTGTCCACTTTCAAAGTTCCTGTTAGAGCTTTTACTCAAGAAGGAACTAAGCCTGTAGTTCTGTGTCACTTTTGCAAAGTCCCTAGCTGAGCATTTTCTTTGGGCAGCACTAGCCCTTTATTGCCTGTGCTACGTTTATAAAGTTTCCATCTTTAGCTTTTACTTTGGATGGAACTAGCCCTTTAGTTCCTGGGTCGCATTTTCAATGTTCTTGTCAAAGCTTTCACTCATGACAGAAATAGCCCTTTGGTTCCTGTGTCACATTATCAAAGATCCTGTCAGAGCTTTTGCTCAGGTCATAACTCCGCCTTTAGTTCCTGTGTCTTCTTGTCAAAGTTCCTGGCTGAGCTTTTACACAGGATGGAACTAGCCCTTTGGTTCCTGTGTCACATTATCAAAGTTCCTCCCAGAACTTTTACTTGAACGGAATAGTCCTTTAGCTCCTGTGTCACATTTTCAAAGTTCCTATTAGAGCTTATACTCCGGACATAGCTTGGACTTTAGTTCTTGTGTTACCTTTTGAAAGTTTCTGGCAAAGCTTTTACTCATGACGGAACTACCCTTTCCTTCCAACTTTTTTCAATGTTGTTGTCTGATCATTTACTTTGGATGGAATTGGCCTTTAACTGCTGTGTTGCTGCTTCAAAGTTCCTGTCAAAGCTTTTATTCATGATGGAAGTACCCTTTGCTTCCTGTGTCACCTATTCATAGTTCCTCTGAGAGCTTTTACTCAGGACATAACTTGGCCTCAGTTCCTGTGACACCTTTTCAAAGTTCCTGCCAAAAGTTTACTAAGATGGGAACTACCCCTGTTGTTCCTGTGTCACATTTTCAAAGTTTCTCCCAGAGCTTTCACTAGAACAGACTGTCCCTTTACTTCCTGTGTCACCTTTTCAAAGTTCCTGTTAGACCTTATACTCAAGATGGAATTAGCCCTGTAGTTCCTGTGCCATGGAACCAGTGCTTTAGTTCCTGTGTCACCTATTCAAAGTTCCTGTCAAAGCTTTTACTCAGGATGTAACTTTGTAGTTCCTGTGTCAGTTTTTAAAGCTCCTGTCTGAGTTTTTACTTTAAGAGAACTAGCACTCTAGTCCCTGTGTCACCTTTCAAAGTTACTGTCAGAGCTTTTACTCAGGATATAACTTGGCCTTTAGTTCCTGAGTCACCTTTTCATATTTCCTTCCAAAGCTTTTACTCAGGATGGTCTAACCATTTGGTTCCTTTGTTGCATTTTCAAAGTTCCTCCCAGATCTTTTACTAGAATAGACTAGTCCTTTAGTTCCTATATCACATTTTCAAAGATCCTCCCAGAGCTTTTGCTAGAATGGACTAACCCTTTACTTCCTGTGTAACCTATTCAAAGTTCTCGCCAAAGATTTTAATAAGAATGAACTAGCCCTTTAGTTGCTGTCACATTTTCAAAGTCCTTAATAAAGCATTACTCAGAATAAAACTATC
>NW_007232011.1:341875-347428 GCF_000164805.1 Carlito syrichta
CCTATGTCACATTTTCAAAGTCCCTCTTAAAGTTTTTACTCAGGACGGCACTAGCCCTTTATTTCGTGTGTTACCTTTTCAAAGTTCCTGCCAAAGCTTTTACTAAGAATGGAACTACCCCTATTGTTTGTGTCACATTTTCAAAGTTCCTGCCAAAGCTTTGGCTCAGGATGAAACCAGCCCTTTAGGTCCTGTGTCACCTTTTCAAAATTCCTGCCAGAGATTTTACTCATGACGGAACTAGCTCCTTGCTTCCTGTGTCACCTTTTCATGGTTTCTCTGAGAGCTTTTACTCGGATATAACTCGGCCTTTAGTTCCTGTGTCACCTTTTCAAAGTTTCCTCCCAGAGCTGTTACTAGAACGGACTAGCCCTTTGGCTCCTGTATCACCTTTTCAAAATTCCAGTCAAAACCTTTGCTCATGATGGAACTAACCCTTTTGTTCCTCAGTCATCTTTTCAAAGTTACTGCCCCTGTGTCACATTTTCAAAGTTCCTCCCAGAGCTTTCACTAGAACACACTGTCCCTTTATTTACTGTGTCACCTTTTCAAAGTTCCTGTCAAATCTTTTACTCATGACGGAACTACCCTTTCCTTCCAACTTTTTTCAATGTTGTTGTCTGATCATTTACTTTGGATGGAATTGGCCTTTAACTGCTGTGTTGCTGCTTCAAAGTTCCTGTCAAAGCTTTTATTCATGATGGAAGTACCCTTTGCTTCCTGTGTCACCTATTCATAGTTCCTCTGAGAGCTTTTACTCAGGACATAACTTGGCCTCAGTTCCTGTGACACCTTTTCAAAGTTCCTGCCAAAAGTTTACTAAGATGGGAACTACCCCTGTTGTTCCTGTGTCACATTTTCAAAGTTTCTCCCAGAGCTTTCACTAGAACAGACTGTCCCTTTACTTCCTGTGTCACCTTTTCAAAGTTCCTGTTAGACCTTATACTCAAGATGGAATTAGCCCTGTAGTTCCTGTGCCATGGAACCAGTGCTTTAGTTCCTGTGTCACCTATTCAAAGTTCCTGTCAAAGCTTTTACTCAGGATGTAACTTTGTAGTTCCTGTGTCAGTTTTTAAAGCTCCTGTCTGAGTTTTTACTTTAAGAGAACTAGCACTCTAGTCCCTGTGTCACCTTTCAAAGTTACTGTCAGAGCTTTTACTCAGGATATAACTTGGCCTTTAGTTCCTGAGTCACCTTTTCATATTTCCTTCCAAAGCTTTTACTCAGGATGGTCTAACCATTTGGTTCCTTTGTTGCATTTTCAAAGTTCCTCCCAGATCTTTTACTAGAATAGACTAGTCCTTTAGTTCCTATATCACATTTTCAAAGATCCTCCCAGAGCTTTTGCTAGAATGGACTAACCCTTTACTTCCTGTGTAACCTATTCAAAGTTCTCGCCAAAGATTTTAATAAGAATGAACTAGCCCTTTAGTTGCTGTCACATTTTCAAAGTCCTTAATAAAGCATTACTCAGAATAAAACTATCTCTGTTGTTCCTGTGTCACATTTTTAAAGTTCTTGGCAGAGTTTTTACTCAAGATGGAACTAACCTTGTAGTTCCTGTGTCCGTTTTTCAAAGTTCCTGCCTGAGCTTTTACTTTGGATGGAACTAGCGCTGTACTTCCTGTGTCACCTTTCAAAGTTCCTGCCTAGGCTTTTACTTATGACGGAACTAGCCCTTTGCTTCCTGTGTCACCTCTTGATAGTTCCTCTGGGAGCTTTTATTCAGGACATAACTCGGCATTTAGTTCCTGTGTCACCTTTCCAAATTCCTGCCATCGCTTTTACTCAGGATGGAACTAACCCTGTTGTTTCTGTGTCACCTTTTGAATGTTCCCCCCAGAGCTTTTTCTAGCACAGATTAGCCCTTTTGTTCCTATGTCACCTTTCCAAAGTTCCTGTGAAAACTTTTTCATAATGGAACGAGCCCCTTTGGTTCCTGTGTTACATTTTCAAAGTTCCTCCCATAAGTTTTCTAGAACAGACTAGCCCTTTCGTTCCTGTGTCCACTTTCAAAGTTCCTGTTAGAGCTTTTACTCAAGAAGGAACTAAGCCTGTAGTTCTGTGTCACTTTTGCAAAGTCCCTAGCTGAGCATTTTCTTTGGGCAGCACTAGCCCTTTATTGCCTGTGCTACGTTTATAAAGTTTCCATCTTTAGCTTTTACTTTGGATGGAACTAGCCCTTTAGTTCCTGGGTCGCATTTTCAATGTTCTTGTCAAAGCTTTCACTCATGACAGAAATAGCCCTTTGGTTCCTGTGTCACATTATCAAAGATCCTGTCAGAGCTTTTGCTCAGGTCATAACTCCGCCTTTAGTTCCTGTGTCTTCTTGTCAAAGTTCCTGGCTGAGCTTTTACACAGGATGGAACTAGCCCTTTGGTTCCTGTGTCACATTATCAAAGTTCCTCCCAGAACTTTTACTTGAACGGAATAGTCCTTTAGCTCCTGTGTCACATTTTCAAAGTTCCTATTAGAGCTTATACTCCGGACATAGCTTGGACTTTAGTTCTTGTGTTACCTTTTGAAAGTTTCTGGCAAAGCTTTTACTAAGGATGGAACTTGCCCTATCGTTCCTGTGTCACCTTTACAAAGTTCCTGCCAAAGCTTTTACAAGATGGAACCAGCCCTTTGGTTCCTGTGTCACATTTTCAAAGTACCTCCCTCAACTTTTACTACAATGGACTAGCCCTTTAGTTCCTATGTCATCTTTTCAAACTTCCTGTCAGAGCTTTCACTCAAGATGGAACTAACCTTGTAGTTCCCATATCACTTTTTCAAAGTTACTATCTGAGCATTTACTTTGGACACAACTAGCCCTGTCAGAGCTTTCACTCAGGATATAATTTGGTCATTAGTTTCTGTGTCACCTTTTCAAAGTTTTTTCCAAAGCTTTTACTAGCACATGCTAGCCCTTTATTTCCTGTGTCACGTTTTCAAAGTTCCTGGCAAAGTTTTTACTCAGGACATAACTAGCCCTTTGGTTTCTGTGTCACCTTTTCAAAGTTCCTGCCAAAACTTGTACTCAGGGTAGAACAAGCCATTTTTGTTCATGTGTCACATTTTCAAAGTTCCTCCCAGAGCTTTTATTCGGGATGGAAATAGTCCTTTGATTCTTGTGTCACCTTTTCAAAGTTCCTATCAGAGCCTTTACTCCTGACATAACTTGGTCTTTAGTTCCTGTGTCACCTTTTCAAAGTTTCTGCCAAAGCTGTAACTCAGGATGGACCAAGCTATTTTTGTTCCTATGTCACATTTTCAAAGTTCCTCCCAGAGCTTTTACTAGAATGGACCAGCCCTTTAGTTCCTGTGTCACCTTTTCAAAGTTCCTATCAGAGCTTATACTCAGGACAGAACTTGGACTTCAGTTCTTGTATCACCTTTTGAAAGTTCCTGTCAGAGGTTTTACTCAGGACATAACTCGGCCTTTATTTCCTGCGTCACCTTTCCAACATTCCTGCCAAAGCTTTTACTCAGGATGGATCTAGCCATTTTTGTTCCTGTGTCACCTTTTCAAAGTTCCTCCCAGAGCTTTTACTAGAACAGACTGCCCCTTTAGTTCACGTGTCGCCTTTAAAGTTCCTACTTGAGCTTTTACTTTAGATGAAAATAGCCCTTTACTTCCTATGTCACCTTTTCAAAGTTCCTACTAAAGCTTTTACTCAAGATGAAACTAATCCTACAGTTCCTGTGTCACTTTGCAAGTTCCTGCATGAGTCTTTACTTTCCACAGAACTAGCCCTTTGTTTCCTGTGTCACCTTTTTAAAGTTCTTGTCTTTAGCTTTTACTTTGGATGGAACTAGCCCTTTCGGTCCTGTGTCACCATGTCAAAGTTCCTGCCATAGCTTTTACTCAGGATGGAACTAGCCATTTAGTTCCTGTGTCACATTTTCAAAATCTCTCCCAGAGCTTTTACTAGAACGGACTAGCCCTTTACTTCCTGTGTCACCTTTTCAAAGTTCCTGTCAGAGTTTTTACTCAAGATGGAACTAAGTCTGGAGTTGCCTTGTCACTTTTACAATGTTTCTGTCTGATCATTTACTTTGGATGGAACTAGCCCTTTAATTATTGTGTCGCCTTTTCAAAGTCCCTTTAAAAGCTTTTACTCAGGATGGAACTAGTCTTTTGATTCCTGTGTCACCTTTTCAAAGTTCCTGCCAAAACTTTTACTCAGGATGGAACAAGCCATTTTTGTTCTTGTGTCACATTTTCAATGTTCCTCCCAGAGCTTTTACTAGAACAGATCGTCCCTTTATTTCCTGTACCGCCTTTTTAAAGATCCTATCAGAGATTTTACTCAAGATGGAACCAACCCTGCAGTTCCTGTGCCACGGAACTAGCACTTTAGTTCCTGTGTCATCTATTCAAAGTTCCTGCCAAAGCTTACTCAAGATGGAGCTAACGCTTTAGTTCCTGGATCACGTTTTCAAAGTTCCTCCTAGAGCTTTTACCAGAATGAACGAGCCCGTTAGTTCCTGTGTCACATTTTCTTTCTTTTTTTAAATTTTATTTCATTTTTCTGTGTCACATTTTCAAAGTTCCTATCAGAGCTTATACTCAGGACATAACTTGGACTCTAGTTCTTGTGTCACCTTTTCAAAGTTCCTGCCGAAGCTTTTACTCAGGACATAACTCGGCCTTTAGTTCCTGCGTCACATTTTCAAAATTCCTGCCAAAGCTTTTACTCAGGATGGAACTAGCCAATTCTGTACCTGTGTCACATTTTCAAAGTTCCTCCCAGAGCTCTTACTAGAAGGGACTAGCCCTTTAGTTTCTATATCACCTTTTCAAAATACCTGTGAAAGCTTTTACTAATGATGGAACTAACTTTGTAGTTTCTCTGTCAGTTTTTCAAAGTTCCTGTCAAAGCTTTCACTCATGACAGAACTAGCCCTTTGCTTCCTGTGTCACCTTTTCATAGTTCCTCTGAGAGCTTTTACCTAGGACATAACTTGGCCTTTAGTTCCTGTGTCACATTTTCAAAATTCTTGCCAAAGTTTTTACTCAGGATGGAACTAGTCCTGTTGTTCCTGTGTCACCTTTTCAATGTTCCTCCTAGAGCTTTTACTAGAACGGACTGGCCCTTTAATTCCTGTGTCACATTTTCAAAGTTGTTTCAAAAGCGTTTACTCAGAATTGAACCTGTGTCACATTTTCAAAGTTTTTTTCAGAGCTTTTACTAGAACATACTAGCCCTTTAGTTCCTGTGTCAACATTTCAAAGTTCCTGCCAAAGCTTTTACTCAGGACATAACTCAGCATTAGTTCCTGTGTCACCTTTTCGAATTTCATTACAAAACTTTTACTCAAGATGGAACAGGCCCTTTGCTTCCAGTATTACATTTTCAAAGTTCCTCCCAGAGTTTTTACTTGGGATAAAACTAGTCCTTTGATTCCTGTGTCACCTTTTCAAAGTCGCTATCAGAGCTTTGACTCAGGACATAAATTGGCCTTTAGTTTCTGTGTCACCTTTTCAAAGTTCCTGCCATGGCTTTTACTCAGGATAGAACAGGCCACTTTTGTTCCTGTGTCACTTTTTTTTTTTTTTTTTTTTTG
>NW_007232011.1:347472-352879 GCF_000164805.1 Carlito syrichta
CGGGCTCAGGCAATCCACTCACCTCAGCCTCCCAAAGGCGTGGGATTATAGGCTGAGCCACCGAGCCCGGCTCTTGTGTCACTTTTTCAAAGTTCCTTCCAGATAGTTTACTGGAACGGATTAACCCTTTTGTTCTTGTGTCACATTTTCAAAGTTCCTCCCAGAGCTTTTACTGGAATGGACTAGCCCATTAGTTCCTGAGTCACTTTTTCAAGTTCCTCCCAGAGCTTTCACTAGAATGGGCTAGCCCTTTATTTCCTGTGTCGCCTTTTCAAAGTTCCTGTCAGACCTTTTACTCAAGATGGAACTAGCCCTGAAGTTCCCTTGTCACTTTTTCAATGTTGCAGTCTGATCATTTACTCTGGATGGAACTAGCCCTTTAATTACTGTGTCACCTTCTCAAAGTTCCTCTCAGAGCTTTTACTCAGGATAGAATTAGCCCTTTTGTTCCTGTGTCACGTTTCCAAAGATCCTCCCAGAGCTTTCACTAGAATGGAGCATGATTTTATTTCCTGTGCCACCTTTTCAAAGTTCCTGTCAGAACTTTTACTCAAGGTGGAACCAACCCTGTAGTTCCTGTGCCTCGGAACAAGTGCTTTACCTCCTGTGTCACCTATTCAGAGTTCCTGCCAAAGCTTTTCCTAAAGATGAAACCGAACCTTTTGTTCCTGCGTCACCTTTTAAAGTTCCTGGCAGGGGTTTTACTCACGATGAAACTAACCTTGTAGTTCCTGTGTCCGTTTTTCAAAGTTCCTGTCTGACCTTTTACTTTGGACGGAACTAGTGCTGAACTTCCTGTGTCCCCTTTCAAAGTTCCTGTGAGAGCTTTTACTCAGGATATAACTCGGCCTTTAGTTCCTGTGTCACCTTTTCAAATTTCCTTCCATAGCTTTTACTCAGGATGGAGCAAGTCCTCTTCTTCCTGTGTCCCATTTCAAAATTCCTCCCAGAGCTTTTACTTGGGATGGAACAAGCCCTTTGGTTCCTGTGTCACATTTTCAAACTTCCTCACAGATCTTTTGCTAGAACCGACTAGCCCTTTCATTCCTGTGTCACTTTTCAAAGTTCCTCCCAGCACCTTTAGTAGAATGGACTATCCCTTTTGTTCCTGTGTCACATTTTCAAAGATCCTCCCAGAGCTTTCACTTGAATGGAGCATCATTTTATTTCCTGTGCTACCTTTTCAAAGTTCCTGTCAGAACTTTTACTCAAGGTGGAACCAACTATGTAGTTCCTGTGCCATGGAACCAGCACTTTAGTTCCTGTGTCACCTATTCATAGTCCCGCGAAAGCTTACTCAGGATGGAACTAGCGCTTTAGTTCCTGTATCACATTTTCAAAATTCCTCCCAGAGCTTATACTAGGATGGACTATCCTTTTATTTCCTCTGCCACCTTTTAAAGTTCCTGCCAGAGCTTTTACTCAAGGTGGAACCAGTCCTGTTGTTCCTGTGCCACGGAACTAGTGCTTTAATTCCTGTGCCACCTATTCAAAGTTCCTGTCAAAGCTTTTACTCAGGATGGAACTTTACTCAGAGCTGTTTTGTTCCTCTGTCATATTTTCAAAGTTCCTGTAAGAGCTTTAACTCAGGATATAACTCAGCGTTTAGTTCCGGTGTCACATTTTCAAAGTCCATAACAAAATTTTTACTCAGAATAAAACTTGCCCTTTTGTTCCTGTGTCACATTTTCAAAATTCCTGGGGGAGGTTTTCTAAAGATGGAACTAACCTTGTAGTTTCTGTGTCAGTTTTTCAAAGTTCTTGTCTGAGCTTTTACTTTGGATGGAACTAGTCCTCTAGTTCCTGTGTCATCTTTCAAAGTTCCTGGCAGAACTTTTACTCAGGATATAACTTGGCCTTTAGTTCCTGTGTCACATTTTCAAATTTCCTTCCAAAGATTTTATTCAAGATGGAACAAGCTCTTTTCTTCCTGTATCACGTTTTCAAAGTTTCTCCCAGAGCTTTTACTCGGGACGAAAATAGTCCTTTGATTCCTGTGTCACCTTTTCAAAGTTCCTCTCACAACCCTTACTCAGGATATAACTTGGCCTTTAGTTCCTGAGTCACCTTTTCAAAGTTCCAGTCAGAGTTTTTACTCAGGACATAACCTGGTCTCAGTTCCTGTGTCACCTTTTCAAAGTTCCTCCCAGAGCTGTTACTAGAATGGACTAGCCCTTTGATTCCTGTGTCACCTTTTCAAAGTTCCTGCCAAAGCTTTTACTAATGACAGAACTAGCCCTTTGGTTCCTGTGCCACCCTGTCAAAGTTCCTATCAGAGCTTTTACTCAGGACATAACATGACCTTTAGTTCCCGTGTCATCTTTTCATTGTTCCTGCCAAACCTTTTACTAAGGATGGAACTACCCCTGTTGTTTGTGTCTCATTTTCAAAGTTCCTGCCAAAACTTTGATTCAAGATGGAACTAGCCCTTTAGTTCTAGTGCCACCTTTTCACAATTCCAGCCAGAATTTTCACTCATTATGGAGCTAGGCCTTTGCTTCTTGTGTCACCTTTTCCCAGTTCTTCTGAGCTTTTACTCAGTACACAACTCAGCTTTTAGGTCCTGTATCACCTTTTCAAAGTTCGTATCACAGCTTTTACTCAGGGCATAACTTAGCCTTTACTTCCTGTGTCATCTTTTCAAAGTTACTGCCCCTGTGTCACATTTTCAAAGTTCCCCCAAGCTTTTCTAGAACAGACTAGCCCTGTAGTTCCTGTGTCACATTTTCAAAGTTCCTGTCAAAACTTTTACTCATGATGGAACTAGCCCTTTGTTTCCTGTGTAACGTTTTCAAAGTTCCTCTGAGAGCTTTTACTCAGGACATGACTGGGCCCTAGTTCCTGTGTCACCTTTTCAAAGTTCCTGCAAAAGCTTTGGCTCGGGATGTAACGAGCCCTTTGGTTCCTATGTCACCTATTCAAATTTCCTGCCAGAGCTTTCATGATGGAACTAGCCCTTTGCTTCCTGTGTCACCTTTTCATAGTTCCTCTGAGAGCTTTTACTCAGGACATAACTCAGCCTTAGTTTCTGTTTCGCCTTTTCAAAGTTCCTCCCAGAGCTGTTGCTAGAGTGGACTAGCCCTTTTCAAAGTTCCAGTCAAAACATGTAATCATGATGGAAGTAGCACTTTTGTTCCTGAGTCAAATTATCAAAGTTCCTGTCAAAGCTTTTACTCAATATGGAACGAACCCTATAGTTCCTGGGTCACTTTTCAAAGTTCCTGCCAGAGCTTTTATTTTGGATGGAATTAGCCATTTACTTCCAGCGTTACCTTTTCAAAGTTCCTGCCAAATCTTTTCTAAGGGTGGAACTATCCCTTTAGTTCCTGTGTCACCTTTTCAAAGTTCCTGCCGAGGTTTTTAGTCAGGATGGAACAAGCCATTTGTGTTCCTGTGTCATATTTTCAAAGTTCCTCCCGGAGCTTTTACTAGAACGAACCAGCCCTTTAGTTCCTGTGTCACATTTTCAAAGTTCCTATCAGAGCTTATACTTAGGACATAACTTGAACACTCAGTCTTTGTCTCCTTTTGAAAGTTTCTGCCAAAGCTTTTACTCAGGATGTAAGTTGGCCTTTAGTTCCTGTGTCACCTTTTCAAAATTCCTGCCAAAGCTTTTACTCAGGATGGAACTAGTCCTTCTGTTCCTGTGTCACCTTTTCAGAGTTCCTCCCAGAGCTTTTACAGGAATGGATGAGGCCTTTCATTCCTGTGTAACCATTTAAAAGTTCCTGTCATAGCTTTTACTCAAAATGGAACATACCATGTAGTTCCTATGTCACATTTTCAAAGTCCCTCTTAAAGCTTTTACTCAGGATGGAACTAGCCCATTATTTTGTGTGTAACCTTTTCAAAGTCTCTGCCAAGATGGAACTACCCTTATTGCTTGTATCACATTTTCAAAGTTCCTGCCAAAGCTTTGACTTGAGATGAAACTAGCCCTTTAGTTTCTGTGTCACCTTTTCAAAATTCCTGCCAGAGATTTTACTCATGACAGAACTAGCCCTTTGCTTCCTGTGTCACCTTCATAGTTCCTCTGAAAGCTTTTACCCAGGACATAACTCAGTCTTTAGTTCCTGTGTCACTTTTTCAAAGCTCTGTCCAGAGCTGTTTTCTAGAACCGACTAGCCCTTGGGTTCCTGTATCACCTTTTCAAAGCTCCAGTCAACATCTTTACTCATAATGGAACTAACCCTTTTGTGCCTGAGTCATCTTATCAAAGTTCCTGCCAAAGCTTTTACTCAGGATGGAACTAGCTCTTTGCTTCCTGTGTCACTTTTTCATAGTTTCTCTGAGAGTTTTTACTCAGGACATAACTCTGCCTTTATTTCCTGTGTCACATTTTCAAAATTCCTGCCAAAGCTTTTACTAAAGATGGAACTACCCTTTGCTTCCTGTGCCACCGTTTCAAAGTTCCTCCCAAAGCTTTTACTCATGACGGAACTACCCTTTGCTTCCTGTGTCACTTTTTCATAGTTCCTCTGAGAGCTTTTACTCAGCACCTAACTCGGCCTTCAGTTCCTGTGTCACTTTTTCCGAGTTCCTCCCAGAGCTTTTACTCGGGATGGAACTAGCCCTTTGGTTCCTGTATCACGTTTTCAAAGTTTCTCCCAGAGCCTTCACTAGAACAAACTGTCCCTTTACTTCCTGTGTCACCTTTTCAAAGTTCCTGTCAGACTTTTTACTCAAGATTGAACTAACCCTGTAGTTCCTGTGCCATAGAACTAGTACTCTAGAGTTCCTGGGTCACCTATTCAAAGTTCCTGCCAAAGTTTTTACTCAGGATGGAACCAGCCCTTTTGTTCCTGTGTCAATTTTTCAAATTTCCTGGCAGGGGTTTTACTCAAGATGGAACTAACCTTGTAGTTCCTGTGCCAGTTTTCAAAGTTCCTGTCTGAACTTTTATTTTGGAGGGAACGAGCGCTCTAGTTCCTGTGTCACCTCTCAAAGTTCATGTCAGAGCTTTTACTCAGGATATAACTCGGCTTTTAATTCCCTTGTCACCTTTTCGTGTTGCCTTCCAAAGCTTTTACTCAGGATGGTCTAGCCCTTTGGTTCCTGTGTTGCATTTTCAAAGTTCCTCCCAGAGCTTTTACTAGAACAGACTAGTCCTTTAGTTCCTGTATCACATTTTCTTTCTTTCTTTTTTTTGAGTTGGAGTCTCACTCTGTTGCCCAGACTGGAGTGCAGTGGCCATTCCCGGCCACCGCAGCCTCGACCTGCTGGACTCCGGTGATCCTTCCGCCTCACAAAGATCCTCCCAGGGCTTTTGCTAGAACGGACTAGCCTTCCACTTCCTGTGCTACCGTTTCAAAGTTCCTGTCAGAGCTTTTACTCAATGGAATTAGCCCTTTTGTTCTTGTGTCACTTTTTTTTTTTTTGCGTTAGAGTTTCACTCCGTCGCCCAGAC
>NW_007232011.1:352994-365719 GCF_000164805.1 Carlito syrichta
CACCTCAGCCTCCCAAAGGCGCGGGATTACAGGCTGAGCCACCGAGCCCGGCTGTGTCACATTTTTAAAATTCCTCCTAGAACTTTTACTAGAATGGACTGTCCCTTCACTTCCTGTGTCACCTTTTTAATGTTCTGCCAGAGCTTTTATTCAAAGTGGAACCAACCCTGTAGTTCCCTTGGCATCAAACTAGCACTTGATTGTCCTGTGACACCTATTCATAGTTCCTGCCAAAGCTTTTAATAAGAATGAAACTAGCTCTTTTGTTCTTGTGTCACCTTTTCAAAGTTCCTCCTAGGGCTTTTACTTAAACAGAGTAGCCCTTTAGTGTCTCTGTCACATGTTCAAAATTCTTGTAAGAGCTTTAACTCAAAACATAACTCGGCCTTTAGTTCCTGTGTCACATTTTCAAAGTCTTTAACAAAGTATTACCCAGAATAAAACTAACCCTTTTGAGCTGGGCTGGGTGGCTTAGCCTGTAATCCCGCGCTTTGGGAGGCAGAGTTGAGTGGATTCCCTGAGCCTGCGGGTATGAGACCCACCTGGGCAACTTGGCAAGACCTCATCTCTACAATAAATCAAAAATTAGCCAGGCATGGTAGCGCGCGCCTGTAGTTCTAGCTACTTGAAAGACTGAGGCGGAAGGATCGCTGGAGCCCAGCAGATCGAGGCGGCAGTGGCCGGGAGTGGCCACTGCACTCCAGTCTGGGTGACAGAGTGAGACTTCAAGTCAAAAAAACAACAAAAAAAAACCCACAAAAAACTAACCCTGCTGGGCTTGGTGGCTCAGCCTGTAATCCTGCGCTTTGGGAGGCAGAGTTGAGTGGATTCCCTGAGCCTGCGGGTATGAGACCCACCTGGGCAACTTGGCAAGACCTCATCTCTGCTATAAATCAAAAATGAGCCGGGTGTGGTGGCGCGCGCCTGTAGTTCCAGCTGCTTGGAAGACTGAGGCGGAAGGATCGCTGGAGCCTAGCAGGTCAAGACTGCGGTGGCCGGGAGCAGCCACTGCACTCCAGTCTGGGTGACTGAGTGAGGCTCCAACTCAAAAAAAAAAAAAAAACAACTAACCCTTTTGTTCCTGTATCACATTTTCAAAGTTCCTGGCAAAGGTTTTACTCAAGATGGAACTAACCTTGTGGTAAGTGTGTCATTTTTTCAAAGTTCCTGTCTGACCTTTTACTTTGGACGGAACTAGCTCTGTACTTCCTGTGTCATCTTTCAAAGTTCCTGTCAGAACTTTTACTTAGGATATAACTCAGCCTTTAGTTCCTGTGTCACATTTTCAAAGTTCCTTCCAAAGCTTCTACTCAAGATGGAACAAGCTCTTTTCTTCCTGTGTCCCATTTTCAAAGTTCTCCCAGATCTTCTACTAGGGACGGAACTAATCCTTTTATTCCTGTGTCACTAATTTGACGTTCGTATCAGAGTCTTTACTCAGGATATAACTTGGCCTTTTGTTCCTGTGTCACCTTTTCAAAGTTCCTGCCAAAGCTTTTACTCAGGATGAAACAAACCATTTTTTGTTCCTGTGTCATATTTTCAAAATTCCTCCCAGAGCTTTTACTAGAACAGACTAGCCCTTTAGTTCCTCTGTCACCTTTTCAAATTTCCTTCCAAAGTTTCTACTCAAGATGGAACAAGCCCTTTTCTTCCTGGGTCACATTTTCAAAGTTCTCCCAGAGCTTTTACTCGAGATAAAAATAGTCCTTTGATTGCTCTGTCACTAATTTGAGGTTCATATCAGAACCTTTGCTCTGGACATAACTTGTCCTTTAGTCCCTGTGTCACCTTTTCAAAGTTCCTGCCAAAGCTTTTACTCAGGACGTAACTCCACCTTTAGTTCGTGTGTCACTTTTTAAAAAATTCCTGCCAAACCGTTGACTCAGGATGGAACTAGTCCTTCTGTTCCTGTGTCACCTTTTCAAAGTTCCTCCCAGAGCTTTCACTAGCACAGAATAGCCCTTTACTTCCTGTGTCACCATTTCAAATTTCCTGTCAGAGCTTTTACTCAAGATGGAACCGAACCTGTAGTTCCTGTGTCATCTCAAAGTTCCCATGAACGGAAGTATCCTTTTAGTTCCTGTGTCACCTTTTCAAGGTTTCTCCCAGAGCTCTTCTAGAACAGACTAGCCCTTTAGTTCCTGTATCACCGTTTCAAAGTTCCTATCCTGAGCTTTTACTTTGGATGGAACTGGCCCTTTAGTTCATGTGTCACCTTTTCAAAGTTGCTGCCAAAGCTTTTATTCATGACAGAACTAGCCCTTTGCCTCCTGTGTCACCTTTTCTTAATACCTCTGAGAGCTTTCACCCAGGACATCACTGGGCCTTTAGTTCCCGTGTCACCTTTTCAAATTCCTGCCCTAGCTTTTACTCAGGATGGAACTAGCCCTGTTGTTTGTGTCACCTTTTGAACGTTCCTCCCTGAACTTTACCTAGAACAGACTAGCCTTTTTGTTCCTGTGTCACTTTTTCAAAGTTCCCGCCAAAGCTTTTACTCAGGATGGAACTAGCCCTTTCATTCACATGCCATCTTTCAAAGTTCCCATGAGAGCTTTGATTCAAGATGGAACGAAGCCTGTAGTTCCTGTGTCACTTTTGCAAAGTCCCTATCTGGTCATTTTCTTGCCCGTGTTACCTTTTTATTTTTTTATTATTTATTATTATTTTTTTGAGTTGGAGTCTCACTCTGTCACCCAGACTGGAGTGCAGTGGCCGCTCCCGGCCACGGTAGCCTCGACCTGCTGGGCTCCGGCAATCCTTCCGCTTCAGCCTTCCAAGTAGCGAGAACTATAGGAGTGCGCTACTACACCCGGCTAATTTTTGTATTTATTGTAGAGATGAGGTCTCGCCAAGTTGCCCAGGCGGGTCTCGAACCCACAGACTCAGGCGATCCACTCACCTCGGCCTCCCAAGGCGCGGGATGACAGGCTGAGCCACCGAGCCCAGCACTGTGTTAGCTTTTTAAAGTTTCTGTCTTTAGTTTTTACTTTGGATGGAGCTAGCTCTTTAGTTCCTGTGCCGCATTTTCAAAGCTTTTGTCTTGCACTTTTACTTTGGACAGAACTAGCCCTTTGGTTCCTGTGTCACCTTTTCGAAGATCCAGTCAGAGCCTTTACTCAGGCCATAATTCCACCTTTAGTTCCTGTGTCACCTTTTCAAAGTTCCTGCCAAAACTCTTACCCAGTATGGAACTACCCCTGTTGTTCCTTTGTCACATTTTCAAAGTTCCTCCCAGAGCTTTTACAAGAACAGACTAGCCCTTTAATTCCTGTGTCACATTTTCAAAGTTTATATCAGAGCTCATACTCAGCAAATAACTTGGACTTTAGTTTTGTGTCACCTTTTGAAAGTTCCTGCCAAAGCTTTTACTCAGGATGTAACTCAGCCTTTAGTTCCTGTGTCACCATTTCAAAATTCCAGCGAAAGCTTTTACTCAGGATGGAACTATCTCTGTTGTTCCTGTGTCACATCTTTAAAGTTCCTGGCACAGGTTTTACCCAGGATGGGACTAACCTTGTAGTTCCTGTATCTGATTTCAAAGTTCCTGTCTCAGCTTTTACTGTGGACGGAACTAGTGCTGCACTTCCTGTGCCACCTTTCAAAGTTCCTGTCAGAGGTTTTATTCAGGATATAACTTGCCCTTTAGTTCCTGTGTCACCTTTTCAAATTTCTTTCCAAAGGTTTTACTCAGGATGGAACAAGTCCTTTTCTGTCTGTGTCACATTTTCAAAGTTCCTCCCAGAGCTTTTACTTGGGATGGAACCTACCCTTTGATTCCTGTGTCACATTTTCAAACTTCCTCCCAGATCTTTTACTAGAAAGGACTAGCCCTTTAGTTCCTGTGTCACATTTTCAAAGGTACTCCCAGAGCTTTTAGTAGAATGGACTATGCCTTTTGTTCCTGTGTAACATTTTCAAAGTTCCTGTAAGAGCTTTAACTCTGGACATAACCCAGCCTATAGTACCATGTCACATTTTCAAAGTCCTTAACAAAGCATTACTCAGAATTAAACTAACCCTTTTGTTCCTTTATCATATTTTCGAAGTTCCTGGCAGAGGTTTTACTCAAGAGGGAACTAACCTTGTAGTTCCTATGTCGGAGTTTCAAAGTTCCTATCTGACCTTTTACTTTGGATGGAACTAGCGCTGTACTTCCTGTGTCACCTTTCAAAGCTCCTGTCAGAATGTTAACTCAGGATATAGCTCGGCCTTAGTTCTTATGTCACATTTTCAAAATTCCTTCCAAAGCCTTTACTCAGGATGGAACTAGCCCTTCTATTCCTGTGTCACATTTTCAAAGTTCCTTCCAGAGCTTTTACAAGAACAGATTAGCCCTATAGTTCATATGTTGCCTTTTCAAGGTTCCCATTGTAAGCTTTTACTTTGGACAAAAGTATCCCTTTAGTTCCTGTGCCACCTTTTCAAAGTTCCTGCCAAAGCTTTTACTCAGGATGGAACGAGCCCCTTAGTTCGTGTGTCACTTTTACAAGCTCCTGTCTGAGCATTTACGTTCGACAGAACTAGCCCTTAGTTTCCAGTGCCACCTGCTTAAAGTTCCTGTCTTTAGCTTTTACTTTGGATGGCACTAACCCTTTCATTCCTCTGACACCATTTAAAAGTTCTTCCCAGATACCTGGTTCAGTGGCTCAGCCTGTAATCCTGCGCTTTGGGAGGCCGAGTTGAGTGGACTGCCTGACCCTGAGGGTTCGAGACCTGCCCGGCAACTTGGCGAGACCTCATCTCTACAATAAATCAAAATTAGCCGGGAGCGATAGTGCACGCTTGTAGTTCCGGCTATTTGGAAGGCTGAGGTGGAAGGCCAGAGCCAAGCAGGGCGAGGCTGTGGTGGCCGGGAGCGTGACACTGCACTCCAATATGGGTAACAGAGTGAGACTCCAACTCAAAAAAAAAAATTCTTTCCAGAATTTTTACTCAAGATAGAACTAGCCCTTTGGTTCTTGTGTCACATTTTCAAAGTTCCTCCCCGAGCTTTTACTGAAGAAAGAACCAACCCTGTAGTTCTTGTGCCATGGAACTAGCGCTTTAGTTCCTGTGTCACCTATTCAAAGGTCCCGACAAAGCTTTTACTCAGGATGGAACTAACCCTGGAGTTCCCTTGTCACTTTTTCAATGTTGCTGTCTGATCATTTATTTTGGAGAGAACTAGTCCTTTAATTATGGTGTCATCTTGCAAAGTTCCTCTCAGAGCTTTGACTCAGGAAGGAATTAGCCTTTTTGTTCCTGTGTCACATTTTCCAAGTTCCTCCCAGAACTTTTACTAGAACGGACTATCCCTTTACTTTCTGTGTCACCTTTTGAAAGTTCCTATCATAGCTTTTACCCAAGTTGGAACCAACCCCATAGTTCCTGTGCCACGGAACTAGTGCTTTAGTTACTGTGTCACCTATTCAAAGATTCTGCCAAAGCTTTTACTCAGGATGGAACAAGCCCTTTTGTGCCTGTGTCACCTTTTCAAAGTTCCTGGCAGAGGTTTCACTCATGGTGGAACTAACCTTGTAGTTCCTGTGTCAGTTTGTCAAAGTTCCGTCTGACCTTTTACTTTGGACGGAACTAGCGCTCTAGTTCCTGTGTCACCTTTCAAAGTTCCTGCCAGAGCTTTACCTCAGGATATAACTCGGCCTTTAGTCCCTTTGTCACCTTTTCAAATTTTCTTTCCAAAGCTTTCACTCAAGATGGAACAAGCTCTTTTCTTCCTGTGTCACCTTTTCAAAGTTCCTGTCAGAGCTTTTACTCATGACGTAACTTGGCCTTTAGTTCCTGTGTGTCACCTTTTCAGAGTTCCTGCCAAAGTTTCTTACTCATGATTGAACTAGCCCTTTTAATTCCTGTGTCACTTGTTAAAAAGTTATGCCCGAACTTTTATTCAGGGTGGAACTAGAACTTTAGTTCCTGTGTCTCCTTGTCAAAGTCCTTGTCTGAGCTTTTACACGGGATGGAATAGCCCTTTAGTTCCTGTGTCACATTTTCAAAACTCCTGCCAGAGCTTTTACTCAGGACACAACCCGGCCTTAAGTTAATGAGTTGCCTTTTAAAAATTCCTGCCAGAGCTTTTACTCAGGACATAACTCGACCTTAAGTTAATGAGTCACATTTTTAAAATTCCTGCCAAAGCTTTTACCCAGGATGGAACTAAATATTTTTGTTCCTGTGTCACCTTTTCAACGATTCTGCCAAAGGTTTTACTCATGACCAAACTAGACCTTTGCTTCCTTTGTCCCCTTTTCATAGTTCCTCTGAGAGTTTTTACTCAGGACATGACTCAGCCTTTAGTTCCTGTGTCACCTTTTCAATGTTCCTGCCAAACCTTTTACTAAGGAAGGAACTATCCCTGTTGTTTGTGTCACATCTTCAAAGTTTCTGCCAAAGCTCTGACCCAGAATGGAACGAGCCCTTTGGTTCCTGTGTCACCTATTCAAAGTTCCAGTCCAAGCCTTTACTCAATATAGAACTAACCCTGTAGTTTGGTGTCACTTTTCAAAGTTCCTCTCAGAACTTTTACTCTGGACAGAATTAGCCATTTACTTCCTGTGTTACCTTTACAAAGTTCCTGCCGAAGCTTTTATAGGATGGGAGTAGCCCTTTTGTTCCTATGTCACATTTTCAAAGTTCCTCCCACAGCTTTTACTAGAACGAACTAGCCCTTTACTTCCGTTGTCGCCTTTTCAAACTTTCTGTCAGGGCTTTCACTCAAGATGGAACTAACCCTGTAGCTCCTGTGTCACTTTTTCAAAGTTCCTGTCTGAGCACTTACTTTGGACAGAACTAGCCCTCTCAGAGCTTATACTCAGGGCACAATTTGGGCATTAGTTCCTGTGTCACTTTTTCAAAGTTCCTGCCAAAGCTTTTACTCAGGGCATAACTCGGCCTTTACTTCCTGTGTCACCTTTTCAAATTTCCTTCGAAAGTTTTTACTCAAGATGGAACAAGCCCTTTTCTTCCAGTGTTACATTTTCAAAGTTGCTCCCAGTGCTTTTACTCAGGACGGAACTAGTCCTTTGATTCCTGTGTCACTTTTTCAAAGTTCCTGCCACAGCTTTTACTCAGGATGGAACAAGCCATTTTTGTTCCTATGTGACTTTTTCAAAGTTCATCCCAGAGTTTGAACTAGAAGGGCCTAGCCCTTTAGTTCTTGTGTCTCGTTTTGAAAGTTCTTATCAGAACTAATACTCAGTATATAACTTGGACTTTAGTTGTTGTGTCACCTTTTGAAAGTTCCTGCCAAAGCTTTTACTCAGGATGGAACCAGCCATTTTTGTTCCTGTGTCACATTTTCAAAGTCGCTCCCAGAGTTTTTCCTAGAACAGAACAGCCCTTCAGCTTCTGTGTCACCTTCTCAAAGTTCCTCTGAGAGCTTTTACCCGGGACAAAATTTGGCCTTTAGTTCTTGTGTCACATTTTCAAAATTCCTGCCAAAGCTTTTACTCAGGATGGAACTAGCCCTGTTGTTCCTGTGTCACCTTTTCAAAGTTGCTCCCAGAGCTTTTACTAGAATGGACCATGCTTTTATTTCCTGTGCCACCTCTTTAAACTTTTGCTTTTTAAAGTTTTAAAGTAAAGCTTTTACTCTCAGTGGAACCAACCCTGTAGTTCCTGTACCATGGAACGAGTGCTTTAGTTCAAGTGTCACCATTAAAAGTTCCTGCCAAAACTTTTACTCAGGATGGAACTAGCCCTTTTGTTCCTGTGTCACCTTTTCAAAGGTCCCTCTAGAGCTTCTACTTGTATGGAATAGCCCTTTAGTTCCTCTGTCACATTTTCAAGTCCCTGTAAGAGCTTTAACTCAGGATATAACTCGGCCTTTGGTTCCTGCGTCACATTTTCAAGTGCATGACAAAGCTATCACAGAATAAACGAGCCCTTTTGTTGCTATGTCACATTTGCAAAGCTTTACTCAAGATGGAACTAACCTTGTAGTTCCTGTGTCAGTTTTTCAAATTTTCTGTCTTAGCTTTTACTGTGGACGGAACTAGTGCTCTAGTTCCTGTGTCACCTTCCAAAGTTCCTGTCAGAGTTTTAACTCGGGATATAACTAGGCCTTTAGATCCTGTGTCACCTATTCAAATTTCCTTCCAAAGTTATTACTCAGGATGGAACTAGCCCCTTTTTTCCTGTGTCACATTTTCAAAGTTCCTCCCAGAGATTTTGCTAGAACGTACTAGCCCTTTAGTTCCGGTAGCACCTTTTCAGAGTTCCTGCCAAAGCTTTTACTCCGGATGGAACTAGCCCTTTAGCTCATGTGTCACCTGTTCAAAGTTCCCGTTTCAGCTTTTACTCAAGATGGACCTAAGACTGTAGTTCCTGTGTCAATTTTGTAAGTTCCTGTCTGAGCATTCACTTTTGACAGAACGAGCCCTTTGTTTCCTGTGTCACCTTTTGAAAGCTCCTGTCCTTAGGTTTTACTTTGGATGGCACTAGCCCTTTCATTCCTGTGTCACCATTTCAAAGTTCCTGCCAAAGTTTTTACTCAGGATGGACCTAGCCCTTTTGTTCCTGTGTCACATTTTCAAAGTTCCTCCCAGAGCTTTTACTAGAACAGACCAGCCCTTTACTTCCTGTGTCACCTTTTCAAAGTTCCTCTCAGACCTTTTATTCAAGATGGAACTGACCCTGGAGTTCCCTGGTCACCTTTTCAACATTGCTGTCTGATCGTTTACTTTGGACTGAACTAGCCCTTTAATAACTGTGTGGCCTTTTCAAAGCTCCTCTCAGAGCTTTTTCTCGGCACAGAATTAGCCCTTGGCTCCTGTGTCATATTTTCAAAATTCCTCCTAGGGCTTTTACTAGGACGGACTATCCCTTATTTCCTGTGTCACCTCTTCAAAGTTCCTGCCAAAGCTTTTACTCAGGATGGAACTAGCCCTTTTCTTTCTGTGTCACATTTTCAAAGTTCCTGGCAGAGGTTGTACTCAAGATGGAACTAACCTTGTAGTTTCTGTGTCAGTTTTTCAAAGTTCCTGTCAGAACTTTTACTCAGAATATAACTCGGTCTTCGGTCCTGTGTCAACTCTTCAAATTTCCTTCCAAGGCTTTCACTAGAATGGACTAGTCCTTCCTTCCTTTGTCACACTTTCAAAGTTCCTAAGAGAGCCTTTAGTAGAACAGACTATCCCTTTTGTTCCTGTGTCACATCTTCAGTGTTCCTCCCAGATCGTTTACTAGAACAGACTAGCCATTTAGTTCCTGTGTCACATTTTCAAAGATCCTCCCAGAGCTTTCACTAGAATGGACTAGCCCTTTACTTCCTGTGTCACCTTTTCAATGTTCCTGCCAGAGCTTTTACTCAAGATGGAATTATAAACCTGGAGTTCTCTGGTCACTTTTTCGATGTTGCTGTCTGATCCTTTATTTTGAATGGAAATAGCCCTTTAACTACTGTGCTGCCTTTTCTTTTCTTTTCTTTCTTTTTTTATTTATTTATTTATTTTTAGTTGGAGTCTCACTCTGTCACCCAGACTGGAGTGCAGTGGCACGCTCCTGGTCACTGCAACCTCGACCTGCTGGGCTCCGGCGATCCTTCCGCCTCAGCCTTCCAAGTAGCTGGAAATACAGGGGCGCGCTACCACGCCCGGCTAATTTTTTAATTTATTGTAGAGATGAGGTCTCGCCAAGTTGCCCAAGCGGGTCTCGAACCCGTGGGCTCGGACAGTCCACTCACCTTGGCCTCCCAAAGCACTGCGATTACAGGCTGAGCCACCGAGCCCAGCCTGTGCTGCCTTTTCAAGGTTCCTTTCAGAGCTTTTACTCAGGATGGAACTAGTGCTCTAATTCCTGTGTCACCTTTCCAAGTTCCTGTGAGAACTTTTACTCAGGATATAACTCAGCATTAGTTCCTGTGTCACCTTTTCAAATCTCCTTCCAAAGCTTTTACTCAAGATGGTACACTCCCTTTTCTTCCTGTGTCACATTAACAAAGTTCCTCCCAGAGCTTTTACTCAGGATGGAACTAGCCCTTTGATTCTGGTGGCACATTTTCAAAGTTCCTATCAGAGCTTTTACACACGACACACTTGGTTTTCAGTTCCTGTGCCACCTTTTCAAAGTTCCTGCCAAGGTTTTTTGCTCAGCACGGAACAAGTTATTTTTGTTCCTGTGTCACATTTTCAAAGTTCCTCCCAGAGCTTTTACTAGAACAGACTAGCCCTTTATTTCCTGTGTCACCTTTTTAAAGTGCCTGTCGGAGCTTTTACTCAAGATGGAACCGACCCTGTGCCATGGAACTAGCGCTCTAGTTCCGGTGTCACCTATTCAAATTTCCTGCCAAAACTTTTACTCAGGATAGACTAGCTCTTTTGTGCCTGTACTACCTTTCCAAAGTTCCTCCTAGAGCTTTTACTTGAACGGAGTAGCCCTTTAGTTCCTCTGTCACATTTTCAAAGTTCCTGAAGAGCTGTAACTGAGGACATAACTCAGCCTTTAGTTCCTATGTCACATTTTCAGAGTCCATAACAAAACTTTTTAACTCAGGATAAAACTAGTCCTTTTGTTCCTGTGCCACAATTTCAAGTTCCTGGCAGAGATTTTTACTCAAGACGGAACTAACCTTGTAGTTCCTATGTCGGTTTTTCCAGTTCCTGTCTGAGCTTTTACTGTGGACGGAACTAGCGCTCTAGTTCCTGTGTCCCCTTTCCAAGTTCCTCTCAGAGCTTTTACTCATCATATAACACAGCCTTTAGTTCCCGTGTCACCTATTCAAATTTCCTTCCAAAGTTTTTACTCAGGATGGAAATAGCCCTATTTTTCCTGTGTCACATTTTCAAAGTTCTTCCCAGAGATTTTACTAAAACGGACTAGCCCTTTAGGACATGTGTCGCCTTTTCAAAGTTCCTGTCTTGAGCTTTTACTTTGGATGAAACTAGCCCTTCATTTTCTGTGTCACCTTTTCAAAATTCCTGCCAAAGCTTTTTACTCAGGATGGAATGAGCCCTTTAGTTCCAGTGTCACTTTTGCAATTTCCTGTCCGAGCATTCACTTTTACAGAACTTGCCCTTTGGTTCCTGTGTCACCTGTTTAAAGTTCCTGTCTTTAGCTTTCACTTTGGTTGGAATTAGCCCTTGTCTTCCCGTGTCACCATTTCAAATTTCCTCCCAGAGCATTACTCAGGATGCACCTAGCCCTTTGGTTACTGTGTCACATTTTCAAAGTTCCTCCCAGAGCTTCTACTAGAACGGACTACCCCTTTACTTCCTGTGTCACCTTGTCAAAGTTCCTGTCAGAACTTTTACTCAAGGTGGAACTAACCCTGGAGTTTCCTGAGCCACCGAGCCCGGCCCCTATCAGAGTTTTTAATTAGCACGTAACTCGGTCATTAGTTCCTGTGTTACCTTTTCAAGGTTCCTGCCAAAGCTTTTAGTTAGGATGGAACTAATCCTGTTGTCTTTGTCACATTTTCAAAGTTCCTCCCAGAGCTTTTCCTTAAATGGTCTACCCTTTACTTCCTGTGTCACAGTTTCAAAGTTCCTGTCAAAGCTTTCACTCATGATGGAACTAGCCCTTTAGTTCATTGTCACATTTTCAAAGTTGCTGTCAGAGTCTTTTGTAGAACAGACTATCCCTTTTGTTCCTGAGTCACATCTTCAATGTTCCTCCCAGAACTTTTACTAGAACAGACTAGCCATTTAGTTTCTGTATCACATTATCAAAGATCCACCCAGAGCTTTTGCTGGAACGGACTAACCCTTTATTTCCTGTGTCACCTAGTCAAAGTTCCTGCCAAAGATTTTAATAAGAATGGAACTAGCCCTTTAGTTCCTGTGTCACCTTCCCAAAGTTCTTCCTAGAGCTTTTACTTGAACAGAAGCCTTTTAGTTCCTCTGTCACATTTTCAAAGTTCCTGTAAGAGCTCTAACTCCAGACATGACTCGACCTTTAGTTCCTGTGTCGTATTTTCAAAGTCCTTAACAAAGCATTACGCAGAATAAAACTATCTCTGTTGTTCCTGTGTCACATTTTCAAAGTTCCTGGCAGAGGTTTGACTCAAGATGAAACTAACCTTGTAGTTCCTGTGTCACCTTTCAAAGTTCCTGTCAGAACTTTTACTCAGGATATAACTCAGCCTTTAGTTCCTGTGTCACCTTTTCAAATTTCCTGCCTAGACTTTTACTTATGATGGAACTAGCCCTTTGCTCCTGTGTCACCTCTTCATAGTTCCTCTGAGAGCTTTTATTCAGGACATAACTCAGCCTTTAGTTCCTGTGTCACCTTTCCAACTTCCTGCCATCGCTTTTACTCAGGATGGAACTAGCCCTGTTGTTTCTGTGTCACCTTTTGAATGTTCCCCCCAGAGCTTTTTTGTAGCACAGATTAGCCCTTTTGTTCCTATGTCACCTTTTCAAAGTTCCTGTCAGAGCTTCTACTCAGAAAATAACTCGGTCTTTAGTTCCTGTGTCCCTTTCAAATTTCCTTCCAAGGCTTGTACTCAGGATGGAAAAAGTCCTTTTTTTCTCATGTCACATTTTCAAAGCTCCTCCCAGAGCTGTGTTACTAGAACGGACTAGCCCTTTGGTTCCTGTGTCACCTTTTCAAAGTACCGTCCAAGCCTTTACTCAATATGGAACTAACTCTGTAGTTTCAGTGTCACTTTTCAAAGTACTTTGGACAGATTTAGCCATTTACTTCCTGTGCTACCTTTACAAAGTTCCTGCCGAAACTTTTTTTTTTTTTTTGAGTTGGAGTCTCACTCTGTCGCCCAGACTGGAGTGCAG
>NW_007232011.1:365763-373360 GCF_000164805.1 Carlito syrichta
TTTTTTGATTTATTGTAGAGATGAGGTCTCGCTGCCCAGGCGGGTCTCGAACCCGCGGGCTCAGGCAATTCACTCACCTCAGCCTCCCAAAGGCACGGGATTACAGGATGAGCCACCGAGCCCGGCCTGCCGAAACTTTTATAGGATGGAAGTAGCCTTTTTGTTCCTATGTCACATTTTCACAGCTTTTGCTAGACTGGACTAGCCCGTTAGTTCTAGTGTCACCTTTTCAAACTTTCTGTCAGGGCTTTCACTCAAGATGGAACTAACGCTGTAGCTCCTGTGTCACTTTTTCAAAGTTCCTCTCTGAGCACTTACTTTGGACAGAACTAGCCCTGTCAGAGCTTTTACTCGGGGCATAATTTGGGCATTAGTTCCCGTGTCACTTTTTCAAAGTTCCTGCCAAAGTTTTTACTCAGGTCATAACTCGGCCTTTAGTTCCTGTGTCACCTTTCCAAATTTCCTTCAAAAGTTTTTACTCAAGATGGAAGAAGGCCTTTTCTTCCAGTGTTACATTTTCAACGTTTCTCCCAGTGCTTTTACTCAGGATGGAACCAGTCCTTTGATTCCTGTGTCACCTTTTCAAAGTTCCTGCCAAAGCTCTTACTCAAGGTGGAATGAGCCCCTTAGTTCGTGTGTCACTTTTGCAAGCTCCTGTCTGGTTATTTACTTTTGACAGAAATAGCCCGTTGTTTCCTGTGCCACCTGTTTAAAGTTCCTGTCTTTAGCTTTTACTTTGGATGGCACTAGCCCTTTCGTTCCTCTGTCACCATTTAAAAGTTCCTCCCAGAGCTTTTACTCAGGATGGAACAGCCCTTTGGTTTCTGTGTCACACTTTCAAAGTGTGACACAGGAACTAAAGACTGAGCTTTTACTAGAACGGACTATCCCTTTACTTTCTGTGTCACCTTTTGAAAGTTCCTGTCAGAGCTTTTACTCGAGTGGGAACCAACCCCATAGTTCCTGTGCCACGGAACTAGTGCTTTAGTTACTGTGTCACCTATTCAAAGATCCGGCCCAAGCTTTTACTCAGGATGGAACAAGCCCTTTTGTGCCTGTGTCACCTTTTCAAAGTTCCTCCTAGGGCTTTTACTTGAACAGAGTAGCGCTTCAGTTCCTCTGTCACTTTTTTCAAACTTCCTGTAAGAGCTTTAACTCAGGACATAACTCGACCTTTGGTTCCTGTGTCACATTTTCAAAGTTCCTGGCAGAGGTTTCACTCATGGTGGAACTAACCTTGTAGTTCCTGTGTCAGTTTGTCAAAGTTCCGTCTGACCTTTTACTTTGGACGGAACTAGCGCTCTAGTTCCTGTGTCACCTTTCAAAGTTCCTGCCAGAGCTTTACCTCAGGATATAACTCGGCCTTTAGTTCCTGTGTCACCTTTTCAAATTTCTTTCTAAAGCTTTCACTGAAGATGGGACAAGCTCTTTTCTTCCTGTGTCACCTTTTCAAAGTTCCTGTCAGAGCTTTTACTCATGACGTAACTTGGCCTTTAGTTCCTGTGTGTCACCTTTTCAGAGTTCCTGCCAAAGTTTCTTACTCATGATTGAACTAGCCCTTTTAATTCCTGTGTCACTTGTTAAAAAGTTATGCCAGAATTTTTATTCAGGGTGGAACTCGCACTTTGGTTCCTGTGTCTCCTTGTCAAAGTCATTGTCTGATCTTTTACACAGGATGGAATAGCCCTTTAGTTCCTGTGTCACATTTTCAAAATTCCTGCTAGAGCTTATACTCAGGACATAACTCAGCCTTTAGTTTATGAGTCGCATTTTAAAAATTCCTGCTAGCCAGGCTCGGTGGCTCAGCCTGTAATCCCGCGCCTTTGGGAGGCTGAGGTGAGTGGATTTCCTGAGTCTGCGGGTTCGAGACCCGCCTGGGCAGCGAGACCTCACCTCTACAATAAATCAAAAAATCAGCCGGGCGTGGTAGCGCATGCCTGTAATTCCGGCTAGTCGGAAGGCTGAGGCGGAAGGATTGCCGGAACCCGGCAGGTGGAGGCTGCGGTGGCCGGCAGCAGCCACTGCACTCCAGTCTAGGCGACAGAGTGAGACTCCAACTCAAAAAAAAAAAAAAAATCCTGCCAAAGCTTTTTCCTAGGATGGAACTAAATATTTTTGTTCCTGTGTCACGTTTTCAATGTTCCTGCCAAAGCTTTTACTCTTGACCAAAATAGCCCTTTGCTTCCTTTGTCCCCTTTTCATAGTTCCTCTGAGAGCTTTTACTCAGGACATGACTCATCCTTTAGTTCCTGTGTCACCTTTTCAATGATCCTGCTAAACCTTTTACTAAGGAAGGAACTACCCGTTGTTTGTGTCACATCTTCAAAGTTCCTGCCAAAGCTCTGACTCAGGATGGAATGAGCCCTTTGGTTCCTGTGTCACCTTTTCAAAATTCCTGCCAGAGCCTTTGCTCATGACGGAACTAGGCCCTTGCTTCCTGTGTCACCTTTTCATAGTTCCTCTGACAGCTTTTACTCAGGATATAACTCAGCCTTATGTTCCTGGTTCACCTTTTCAAAGTTCCTCCCAGAGCTGTGTTACTAGAATGGACTAGCCCTTTGGTTCCTGTGTCACCTATTCAAAGTTCCAGTCAAAACCTTTACTCAATATGGAACTAACTCTGTAGTTTCGGTGTCACTTTTCAAAGTTTCTGTCAGAACTTTTACTTTGGACAGAATTAGCCATTTACTTCCTGTGCCTTTACAAAGTTTCTGCCGAAGCTTTTACAGGATGGAAGTAGCCCTTTTGTTCATATGTCACATTTTCAAAGTTCCTCCCACAGCTTTTACTAGACTGGACTAGCCCGTTAGTTCTAGTGTCACCTTTTCAAACTTTCTGTCAGGGCTTTCACTCAAGATGGAACTAACCCTGTAGCTCCTGTGTCACTTTTTCAAAGTTCCTTTCAGAGCACTTACTTTGGACAGAACTAGCCCTGTCAGAGCTTTTACTCAGGGTATAATTTGGGCATTAGTTCCTGTGTCACTTTTTCAAAGTTCCACCAAAGCTTTTTTACTCAGGCCATAACTCGGCGTCTAGTTCCTGTGTCACCTTTCCAAATTTCCTTCGAAAGTTTTTACGCAAGATGGAACAAGGCCTTTTCTTCCAGTGTTACATTTTCAAAGTTCCTCCCAGTGCTTTTACTCAGGATGGAACTAGTCCTTTGATTCCTCTGTCACCTTTTCAAAGTTGCTGCCACAGCTTTTACTCAGGATGGAACAAGCCATTTTTGTTCCTGTGTGACTTTTTCAAAGTTCATCCCAGAGTTTTAACTAGAAGGGGCTAGCCCTTTAGTTCTTGTGGCTCGTTTTCAAAGTTCCTATCAGAGCTAATACTCAATACATAACTTGGACTTTAGCTGTTGCGTCACCTTTTGAAAGTTCCTGCCAAAGGTTTTACTCAGGATGGAACTAGCCATTTTTGTTCCTGTGTCACATTTTCAAAGTTCCTCCCAGAGTTTTTCCTAGAACAGAATAGCCCTTTAGTCCCTGTGTCACCTTTTCAACGTTCCAGTCAAATATTTTACTCATCATGGAACTAACCCTTTGCTTCTGTTGTCACCTTTTCATAGTTCCTCTGAGGGCTTTAGCCCAGGACAAAACTTGACCTTTAATTCCTGTGTCACATTTTCAAAATTCCTTTCAAAGCTCTTACCCAGGACAGAACTACCCCTGTTGTTCCTGTGCCACATTTTCAAAATTCCTGCCAAAGCTCTTACTCAGGATGGAACTAGTCATTTTTGTTCCTGTGTCACCTTTTCAAAGTTCCTCCCAGAGCTTTTACTAGAGGATTAGCCCTTCAGTTTCTCTGTCACCTTTCAAAGTTCCTCTGAGAGCTTTTACCCAGGACATAATTTGGCCTTTAGTTCCTGTGTCACATTTTCAAAATTCCTGCCAAAGCTTTTACTCAGGATGGAACTAGCCCTTTTGTTCCTGTGTCACCTTTTCAAAGGTCCCTCTAGAGCTTTTACTTGTATGGAGTAGCCCTTTAGTTCCTCTGTCACATTTTCAAAGTCCCTGTAAGAGCTTTAACTCAGGACATAACTCGACCTTTGGTTCCTGCGTCACATTTTCAAGTCCATGACAAAGTTTTCACTAAGAATAAACTAGTCCTTTTGTTCCGGTGTCACATTTCCAAAGTTCCTGGCAGAGGTTTTACTCAAGATGGAACTAACCTTGTAGTTCCTGTGTTCGTTTTTCGAAGTTCCTGTCTTAGCTTTTACTGTGGACGGAACTAGCGTTCTAGTTCCTGTGTCGCCTTTCCAAATCCCTGTCAGAGCTTTTACTCAGGATACAACTCGGCCTTTAGATCCTGTGTCACCTATTCACAATTCCTTCCAAAGTTTTTATTCAGGATGGAACTAGTCCCTTTGTTCCTGTGTCGCCTTTTCAAAGTTCCTGCCAGAGCTCTTACTAGAACAGACTAGCCCTTTTGTTCCAGTGTCATCTTTTCAGAGCTCTTTCCAAAGCCTTTACTCTGGATGGAACCGGCCCTTTAGCTCATGTGTCACCTCTTCAAAGTTCCCGTTTCCGCTTTTACTCAAGATGGACCTAAGGCTGTAGTTCCTGTGTCAATTTTGTAAGTTCCTGCCTGAGCATTTACTTTTGACAAAACGAGCCCTTTGTTTCCTGTGTCACCTTTTGAAAGTTCCTGTCTTTAAGTTTTACTTTGGAAGGCACTAGCCCTTTCATTCCTGTGTCACCATTTCAAAGTTCCTGCCAAAGCTTTTACTCAGGATGGACCTAGCCCTTTTGTTCCTGTGTCACATTTTCAAAGTTCCTCCCAGAGCTTTTACTAGAACAGACTAGCCCTTTACTTCCTGTGTCACCTTTTAAAGTTCCTCTCAGACCTTTTATTCAAGATGGAACTAACCCTGGAGTTCTCTTGTCACTTTTTCAACATTGCTGCTTGATTGTTTACTTTGGACGGAACTAGCCTTTTAATAACTATGTGGCCTTTTCAAAGTTTCTCTAAGAGATTTTACTCAGGATGGAATTAGCTCTTTTGCTCCTGTGTCATATTTTCACAGTTCTTCCTAGATCTTTTACTAGAAGGGACTATCCCTTTATTTCCTGTGCCACCTCTTCAAAGTTCCTGCCAAAACTTTTACTCAGGATGGAACTAGCGCTTTTGTTCCTGTGTCACATTTTCAAAGTTCCTGGCAGAGGTTGTACTCAAGATGGCACTAACCTTGTAGTTCCTGTGTCAATTTTTCAAAGTTCCTGTCTGACCTTTTACTGTGGACGGAACTAACGCTCTAGTTCCTGTGTCACCTTTCAAAGTTCCTGTCACAGCTTTTACTCAGAATATAACTCGGTCTTTAGTTCCTGTGTCACCTTTTCAAATTTCCTTCTAAAGCTTTCACTCAGGATGGAAAAAGCCTTTTTTTCCTCATGTCACATTTTCTTTTCTTTTCTTTTTTGAGTTGGAGTCTCACTCTGTGACCAAGACTGGAGTGCAGTGGCACGCTCCCGGCCACTGAAGCCTCAACCTGCTGGGCTCAGGAGATCCTTCCGCCTCGGCCTTCCAAGTAGCTGAAGCTACAGGCACGCGCTACCACGCCCGGCTAAGTTTTGTAGAGATGAGGTCTCGCCAAGTTGCCCAGCCGGGTCTTGAACCCCCGGGCTCAGACAATCCACTCACCTCACCCTCCCAAAGTGCAGGATTACAGGCTGAGCCACTGAGCTTGTCTCATGTCACATTTTCAAAGTTCTTGCCAGAGCTTTTACTTGGGATGGTCTAGCCCTTTGGTTCCTGTGTCACATTTTTAAACTTCCTCCCAGATCTTTTACTAGAAAGTACTAGCCCTTTAGTTCATGTGTCACATTTTCAAAGCTCCTGTCAGAGCCTGTAGTAGAACAGACTATCCCTTTTGTTCCTGTGTCACAACGTCAATGTTCCTCCCAGATCTTTTACTAGAACAGACTAGCCATTTAGTTCCTGTGTCACATTTTCAAAGATTCTCCCAGAGCTTTCAAGTAGAATGGACCAGTCCTTTACTTCCTGGTGTCACCTTTTCAAAGTTCCTGCCAGAGCTTTTACTCAAGATGGAACTTAACCCAGGAATTCCCTTGTCACGTTTCAATGTTGCAGTCTGATCATTTACTTTGGACGGAACTAGCCCTTTAACTACTATGTCGCCTCTTCTAAGTTCCTTTCAGAGCTTTTACTCAGGATGGAACTAGGCTCTAATTCCTGTGTCCACTTTCAAAGTTCCTGTCAGAGCTTTTACTCAGAATATAACTTGGCCTTTAGTTCCTGTGTCACCTCTTCAAAGTTCCTGCCAAAGCTTTTACTTAGGATGGAAGTAGCGCTTTTGTTCCTGTGCCGCTTTTTCAAAGTTCCTGGCAGGGGTTTTAGTCAAGATGGAACTAACCTTGTAGTTCCTGTATCAGTTTTCAAAGTTCCTGTCTGAACTTTTACTTTGGAGGGAACGAGGGCTCTAGTTCCTGTGTCACCTTTCAAAGTTCCTGTCAGAGCTTTTACTCAGGATATAACTCGGCCTTTACTTGCTTGTCACCTTTTCGTGTTGCCTTCCAAAGCTTTTACTCAGGATGGTCTAGCCCTTTGGTTCCTGTGTTGCATTTTCAAAATTCCTCGCAGAGCTTTTACTAGAACAGACTAGTCCTTTAGTTCCGCTATCACATTTGCAAAGATCCTCCCAGAGCTTTTGCTAGAACAGACTAGCCTTTCACTCCCTGTTACCTTTTAAAGGTCCTGTCAGAGCTTTTACTCAATGGAATTAGCCCTTCTGTTCCTGTGTCACATTTTCAAAATTCCTCCTAGAACTTTTAATAGAATGGACCATCCCTACACTCCCTTGTCACCTTTTTAATGTTCTGCCAGAGCTTTTATTCAAGGTGGAACCAACTCTGTAGTTCCTTTGACATCAAACTAGCACTTGATTTCCTGTGTCGATTTCCTGTGTCACCTACTCACAGTTCCTGCCAAAGATTTTTTTTTTTTGAGTTGGAGTCTCACTCGGTCCCCCAGACTGGAGTTCAGTGGCCGCTCCCGGCCACCGCAGCCTCACCTACTAGGCTCCGGTGATCGTTCCGCCTCCGCCTTCCGAGTAGCCGGAATTACAGGCGGGCACTACCACACCCGGCTGACTTTTTTGATTTATTGTAGAGATGAGGTCTCGCTGTCCAGGCGGGTCTGGAACCTGCGGGCTCAGGCCATCCACTCACCTCAGTCTCCCAAAGGCACGAGATTCCAGGCTGAGCCAATGAGCCCGGCCTGCCAAAGATTTTAATAGGAATGGAATTAGCTCTTTTGTTCCTGTGTCACCTTTTCAAAGTTCCTCCTAGGGCTTTTACTTAAACAAAGTAGCCCTTTAGCTCCTCTGTCACAATTTCAAAGTTCCTGTAAGAGCTTTAACTCTGGACATACCTTGGCCATTAGTTCCTGTGTCACATTTTCAAAGTCCTAAACCAAGCATTACTCAGAATAAAACTAACTCTTTTGTTCCTGTATCACATTTTTAAAATTTTATTTTATTTTATTTTATTTTTTTGTGTTGGAGTCTCACTCTGTCGCTCAGACTGGAGTGCAATGGCCGCTTCCGGCCACCGCAGCCTCGACCTGCTGGGCTCCGGCG